>NW_026112343.1:0-62500 GCF_024679095.1 Eriocheir sinensis | reverse complement strand
AACAGCCTCGCAACACTCGTATACTCTTCAGATCATTACCATTATCAGCTCAACACAAGTCTGCAACACCCTTAACCCACAGTATCAATACTGGCCATCTTGCAACACTAACACTCAGATCATTATCAACAACCCTACACTCTGCAACACTCTTATTATGAACCAATCAACACTTAATAAGCTCGCAACACTCTTACCCTTCTGACCTTTATCGTGAACTCGCAGGCTTTTTTATTTATTATTTTTTGCATCTTTTACTGTAAAAATATATAAATAATTACCTTATCCCATTAACGCCAACACATCTCGCAACACTCTCACCCTCACACCAACAACAGCATCATCATCAGCCCAACACAACATCATTACTAAACTTGAACCAATAATCCTGCAACACTCGTACCTTCAGAACATCAGCATCAGTAGTTCTAAACACAAAACTGCAACACCTTAATCCGTAAACACTATCTTGCAACACTTACTTGACTATTCTGATGAACCCTTCACTATGTAACACTCCTACTTTCTTACTATCAACACAAACACTCTGCAACACTTTTTTTTTTTTTTTACGTCTACGCCGATAGCGCCGGTAGGCTTGCTTGAGGGGCCTAGATGGTGTTCGGCCCCAGCCCGTCATGGCGCAGGCAAGTGTTTATAGTGGCGCCATCTTCTCTCTTGCCCATTAATAACCTTAATCTCGCAACACACTTACCTACCTTCACACCAACATCATCATCAGCAGCAGCAGCTTAACACAACACCCTCGCCCCGCTACTCATTAATTCTTCCCTAACGCAGCTCTAAAAAGGTAATGTTAATGAGATGAAATGAAAAAAATACACACACACACACACACACACACACACACACACACACACACACACACGCGGGTCCCTCTCTCGCCTTTGAAGTCAACTCTAAACTCAATTTCTGCTCGGGGTAAACATAATTTAAACTTGTCAGCCTTTACGTGCGTGCCAAATAAAAAAAGACATGATTAGGTGGAAGTTGATTTTTAGCAAACGTTATTTACATTATACGAGGGCAACGTTTTTATTTTTTATTTTTTTTAAGCGTTATTTTGGGTGTTTGAAGAAAGGGTTTGTTTACTCAAGTTTAACCTTAGGGCATAAAAGGTATGCAATAATAGTAATAATAATAATAATAATAATAATAATAATAATAATAATAATAATAATAATAATAATAATAATAATAATAAATTTTGTCTTGCACTTTTCAACTCTTCGTTTGTCTAATTCGTCATACAAAATATTAACTGCTTACAAAAATCCACTTTTTATTTGCTTACACTAAAAGAAATTCCACTCCAGTGTTCCCGTTGTCCCGCGCCACTCGCAAGATGAGCCGATAACGACTTCACACTCAAAACGTGCCCGGCCTGGCGAAGCGACACCTCCCTGCTCCGCGGCGCCTCCCAGGACCCGCCGCGACGCTCAAGGCGGTGCAGGATTACAGTGTGCCGCCTGAGACCGTCGCAGGACAATTATAGGACTCCTAGGGCCGCCAGTGCTGAGGGTGTTATGCTATTCAACGATAAACTAACGCCGGGGTATAATCATGATGAAGGGTTCCATGAAATCAGCCGGTGGAAATGCCTCTTGTAGGCAGATGGTGGACACGAGGCATGATTGATCGAATCTTCTTTGTCGCCCTTCTCCCGAGGTCAGTAACCCGAGAGATGATTCTGGAGGTGACATGCGGTACATTTTATATTTCGATATGGAGACATGTATATTACTGCTGATGACATATTGTAATTTATCTGGTTAACGTTTTAGCCCACACATTATTGCTTCGGTGACAGACTAAACATTATGGTGACAAATTAATGGTGTGCAATGTAGCTTTATTTAGTTAGCTTGATCAGTGTCGTCAACATATGGGTCAGTGATGTCTTATTACAACTGTCCACTAGCTGAACGAACACTTTTATCCACCTTAAAAATATATAATTGTGTAATAAAATAAATAAATCTGCCTGTAATTGGAGCATACGCTGTACCCGCGCGTGGCCTCTGGGTTCATCTCCGGCGCACTAGCCTCTCCGCCTGTGCAGGGTAAGTCTTGTTATCACGGATTAAAAGCAGCCAAGTAAAATAAAGAAAATTTGTGGTACAGGCAATGCGTTACCTCCACATTCACCTCGATCATTTATCATTTCAGCCTCTGAGTCTGCTATGGACGTGAATCCTATTACACTGTAGACACTGCTAAAAAGGACGACTTGCGGCTGACGGCACGAGGGGCGAGCCGTGGTGCTGAGGCGAGGCCTGTCTGTCCCTGCACGCGGCTCCTGAAGCAGTGCAGCGAGGCGGAGAGTAATGGAAGACCCGGAAGTGTGGACGCGGGGAGGGAAGGCTGGGAGAACGGCATGTAAAGACCTCGTCCGCCTGCACACACACACACACACACACGCACACACACAGAACAAAAATACCCATAAAATAACAATTCTGGAAAATGGGTGAGATGTCCTCGTGATGGGTGGGACAGGAGGGAGGGGGGGGGGAGGAGGGGGAGGAGGAGGGAGACAGTATCGACGGTCGGCCACCCAAACAACATGAATTGCGGCCACAAGTCACCAAGCCCCGAGTCGTGCCTCTCCGCCGCGGACCTCAGCTGCGTCCAGGTCACACGGGACATGAGTGCTCACAAGTTTGCCCGCCGCACCGCTTCACTTTTGTTCTTTATTATATAGCGCTACGTTATGTCTAAGAGGTTTTCAGTAATCTCATCTTTGCTCTTTATTTTGCAGTGCTAGGTATAGTCTAACGTTTTCAGTCATCTCATCTTTGCTCTTTATTTTGTAGCACTAGGTAAAGTCTAAGAGGTTTTCAGTCATCTCATCTTTGCTCTTTATTTTGTAGCACTAGGTAAAGTCTAAGAGGTTTTCAGTCATCTCATCTTTGCTCTTTATTTTGTAGCGCTAGGTAAAGTCTAAGAGGTTTTCAGTCATCTCATCTTTGCTCTTTATTTTGTAGCGCTAGGTAAAGTCTAAGAGGTTTTCAGTGCTCTCGTTTGCAGATTTAGTAATGAATTAATTTGTGGTGTATATAACAAGGTCACTGAAAAGGCTACTTTAAATGTTTTTGCCCTTATAGAGACGATAATTGCCACGAGTGACTGTGTGTAAGTATCTGTCTGTCTATCAAATTGTGTTTATTAGTTTTTAGCGCGTTTTCATTATCCTAGCAGCCAACTCTACCATTACAAACTTGCCACATCGACGCCAAAACAAAGCAAAAAGTAACAGCAACAAACGCTTGGTTCCCACGCATATAAAATAGCTCCAGCAAGGAACACAAACCACATTACTTGGCTTATATTCCGTGTAGGCGTTGACCAGTAAATACCCCCATAGTTATACAGGAACACGAGTCTCTCTTCAGCCCAACACAGCTTTGGATACATTAAGTCCTTCGTGGCGTCCCTTTGAGCGTAACGAGGCGGCCGCAGCGCCACCCACGGCAGGAGACAATGAGGCGGCGCGTGCCCTCACATACCCTGCTCCGATCACAACAACCTCGGCGAATCAAGCACCTCAAGCCTGTCCAGCTGGCCCTGACGACAACTCTCTCTCTCTCTCTCTCTCTCTCTCTCTCTCTCTCTCTCTCTCTCTCTCTCTCTCTCTCTCTCTCTCTCTCTCTCTCTCTCTCTCTCTCTCTCTCTCTCTCTCTCTCTCTCTCTCTCTCTCTCTCTCTCTCTCTCTCTCTCTCTCTTCCCCCCACCCCCCACCCCCCACACACACTCACTAAATAGATACAGTACACATCAACTCCTGCATCGCTTAAAAACAACAGCCACTGCCATGGAATCATAACCATTTGTACAATAAACGGACACCATTAAGATTCATGTCCAAACAGTATATCCACGTAACACCTGACACCTGCGGACACTAAGCTGCTTGAGGCGCCGCGCAGGTCGGCTTCCCAGGTTTTCAGTGACCTCGCCTTTATTCTTTCTTTTCTGTAGCACTGAGTAGAGTATAAGAGGTTTCAAGCAGTCTCATTCGTACATTTAGCATTTGATGAAGTTTGGGTGTTCAAGAGGAGAGTATCAGACACCTCTCTACCTTGAATTGACCTCTCTTTTGGCCACTCACCGATGCTCTCTTTTATATGGGCAGTGATTAGGGGATTTATTTATTTTTCTCTCAGTTATTTCTTTGTCCTTGAGCTGCTTCCTTTACTGTACAAATATAAATTCAGAACAGTAACTCCAGCTGAGAACACTAACCACGCTATACTTGGCTGCCCTGAACAAACCTTGATGCCCTTCACTTAACATCGATGGTTCGCTTAATTAAAACTGTTTTCCCGTTTACTGTACCAACCTAACATATCACCGATAAGAGGAGAGTCCAAGAAAGGCTTCCAGACTGGCGGAGGGACCCTGGTTGGTATTCTCAGACGCTTCGACCTCTCATATCAACTGTTTCCAAAGGCCGAAAAGAAGGTTAATCGGATTTTCATGAGTGTTTTATCAAGTTCATGGTACAGCAGAAGGGTCAGAACCAGGGTCATTAAACTACCCCTATAAATGCCCATAATGCCTACGAAAGTCTTGTTAAATATGTGTTTTGGGGCGCCGAAAAGGTTCATCGGATCTTCATGATTGTTTTATTACGTTCATGGTACAGAAGAAGGGTCACACTACCACCAGGGTCATTAAACTACCACTGGATATGCCCACAATGCCTACGAAAGCCTTGCCGCATATGTGTTTAGGCGCTGAAAAGAAGGTTAATCGGATTTTCATGAGTGTTTTATCACGTTCACGGTACAGAAGAAGGGTCAGACTACCAGCAGGGTCATTAAACTACCACTGGATATGCCCACAATGCCTACGAAAGCCTTGCCAAATATGTGTGTTTGGGCGCTGAAAAGAAGGTTCATCGGATCTTCATGATTGTTTTATTACGTTCACGGTACAGAAGAAGGGTCAGACTACCAGCAGGGTCATTAAACTACCCCTGGATATGCCCACAATGCCTACGAGAGCCTTGCCAAATATGTGTGTTTGGGCTCCGGAATGCTAAAGAATATGGACCCTGCTCTAAACCATCCCAGACCGCCCGACCCCGCGCCACCTGTTGTCGGCGCCTCCCTGCTGGACCGCCGTTAACTTATCCCGATGGCCTGGTTTTTCCTCGTTAAGACTTCTTTCTATCTGAACGGCCGTGAGTTTAATCAGCGAAGGGTAAAAACATCTTGCATTCTTTTTCTCCGAGGTCTTTGTTAAAGCTACGGTCACACTTGCTATTGTTAACGCAAGCCTGGCTTTTGTTTTCGCTGGCTTGCCAGCGATACGCGCGGCAGTCTGGTCACACCACATGCAAAGTCCGCTTGCTGATCATATTATAATAACACTAGCCGCTATGGAGGAAGCATTTCTTGGATTCGCTCTGTCCACAATTGCTCTTGCCACTTCTTTTGTAGCCAGTGAGGACTTAAAGAAGAAAAGTGAAACGAAAGTGGATAAGACCATGGCTGGCAAGTGTTTTCGCTCTTGCTCTTGCTCTTGCTGTACAGGTGACCCGTTGGAAAGTCACCGAGGTCAAATGAGAACTGAATAATATATTTCCATTAAAGAAAAAAAAAAACATTTGGAAATGTTCTTGTATTGTCGTCTAGCTCTTTTATTACGCATTTAAAGCCCCTCCCAAAAAAGAAATGGAATATTCTTTTGATCGCATGTATGCGGAATAAACGATAGTTTCTTATTACCTTCCATTCGGCTACCGCTATCGCTAGCAGTACATGCCACTGAAAACGGTCCGTATCGATAGCTCAAAGCAGCCGGTATCAATCGCTTGTGCAGCGCAAATGGCTGGCCGATCAAGCCGTACCGCTGGATCCAGCGATATCAGTAGCTAGTGTGACCGCACCTTAACGTAACTACCGCCGGCGTGATGTAAAAAAATGTTAATGAATTCTGGCGTGGAGGGCATCGGGCATCGTTTATGGCCGCTCCTCTGACACATGCATTCCTGATGAAGCGCCGATGCGCTCCCCTCGGGCCGCGAAGCATCAGTCAGGGGCCATTGGCTGCGGCGGGAGGGGAGGAAGGCGCCAAGTAGAGCCAGGCGGGACCGTCCCCACCGGCGCCGCCCCGCACATGTCCTGCACCACACACAGTGTGTGTGTGTGGGCATTTTAGCTATTTACCTAGGTAAATAGTGTGTGTGTGTACTACTGCTACTACTACTACTACTACTGCAGCTACTACTACTCTGTCTCTTTCGATGCGTGTGTGTGTGTGTGTGTGTGTGTGTGTGTGTGTGTGTGTGTGTGTGTGTGTGTGTGTGTGTGTGTGTGTGTGTGTGTGTATATTTGGAGGAGCGGAACAGAGAGGAATGACAAAACGTCCTCAAGAGCTAAATAAGGGACGGAGGAAAAGTTAATTCTTGCGGGTGCTAAAGAAAAACCATTTATAATCCAGCTGCTGCTGATGATGATGATGATAACTTGAGAGCCAAGCCATCTGGTGGGATCTTAAGGAAACTATCGATAAGGGAGTGACAGAGTTGTGCAAATATTCAGTAATTAGACAAACTGACACTAAATAAATACGAAGAATTCTGTGAGCAAAACTAATTTCTTATTCAGTTTGGTCCCTTCTACAGCTGTGAAGAAAGGAACACACACACACACACACACACACACACACACACACACACACACACACGAACCCACACAAACATTATATAGCATTCAAGCAGTCTTTTTTTTTTATTTCTTCTCTGCTTCCCCCTTGAGCCGCCTTCTATATTATAAAACAAATGTGAGATAAAGAGACTAGAATCCAAGTAGTAAGTCCGCGTACGATTGAAATCCTAACAGCTGCGTCCATTCAACGAGGAGGAGGATAACAACAGCTGGTGGCGGCAAGTTTCACCTGGCCTTACACACATACCTAAGCCGAGGAACGTGTGCCTTATGTAGAGGTTAAGTAACAAGAAGGTGGAAAGAGGAAGGAGAAGAGGATGAACAGAGACGAAAGACAAGACAGACGCGAGAAAAAGAAAGACGCGAAAAGCTGCCGGGAACATACTACGCCCGTGAAAGGTACACTCGATAGAGAGGTTCAAAGGAAAGGAAGGTGGGAAGAGGAAGGGGAAGGGGATGAACAGAGACGAGAAACAAGACACGCGAGAAAAGAAAGACGCGAGAAGCTGCCAGGAACACACTAAGCCCGTGGAAGGTACACGCGATACGGAGGTTCAAGGGAAAGGAAGGTAGGAAGAGGAAGGGGAAGGGGATGAACAGAGACGAAAGACAAGACAGCCGTGTGAAAAAGAAGAACACGAGGAGCTGCCAGGAACACATCAAGGCTTTGGAAGGCGCGCCCACAGTGGAAGTTCAGGGAAAACAGAGCAAACTTGATAACAGGAACAGAACTTAATCAAAACAAAGACCATGAAAACTGCAATACCGGGGGAGCAGAGACAGGCCGTGAGAATTAAAAGTGGGAGAACTAGGGAGGAGAGTTTTGCATGCGTGGTGTCGTGCTGATGTGTCCTGCGGGGAGGTCACTGGAAACACACACGGATGGAACACATCTACTAAAGGACACATGACATTTTCCAGAGATCGATAAGCCAGAAACAAAATACAGGATAGCTGAGTATTATTATGTAGATGAAGATGAAGATGTGGTCACTAGAAACACACACGAAACATCAACTAAAGGACACATGACATTTTCCAGAGATCATTACGTCAGGAACAAAATAGAGGAAAGCTGAGTATTATTATGTAGATGAAGTGAAGATGTGGTCACCGGAAACACACACGAAACATCAACTAAAAGACACATCACATTTTCCGGAGCTCATTACGTCAGGAACAAAATAATACAGCTGCGATAAAATGATGATGATGGAGTGATGAAGAAGCCGCCCACTAAACACACGGACGAACGCGGCAAATAAAATATACAAAACATTTCCCAGAGAAGGTCATCACGTCAGGATCAAAGAAAATGAGACAGGCGAGTAAGAATTAGAGGACGAACACGTGGGGAAAACCTGATGAGGAGGAGGAGGAGGAGGATGAACGTGAAGGTCAAGGAAATAAAAACTTACATTGACCAACAATTGCGTTATGGCGGACCATCAGTGTTACGACACAGATAAGATCGTCATCCGCACAGATTTATGAGGCAACGCAAAGTTTGGGGCTGTAGCTGCGCGTGGCCTCAATGCTCATCTTTTTTTTTAACGTTTCGTCTATGCCTGGGGTATGCTTTCTTGGCGGGGCCTGGTGGTCTAGCCCAGCCCGTTATGGCGGAGCCAAGTGTTTATAGAGGCATCATCTTGATTAGCTCATGCTGTCCCGGAGCTCATCTTTGATCCTCCTTTAGAGAGAGAATCTAGAGTCCATGTTGAGAGCTGGTCTTCAGGACAGCATGTGGGTAGTAAGTCTTAGGTCACTCGGCGGTGACTGAAAAATCCCAGCTTGCTTGTAGCGGCGGGCGGACACGAACCTGCATTCTCCAGGATGCCGCGCCCCCACGCTGACCATTCGGCCACCGCCTCCCGGCGTGATAAATATATATACCTACTTGATTTTGTTTTTCTTCAGGAACATTAGCCATCAGCGTATTAACAAGAATTTTCCCTTATAGCGTACACGTGTGTTTATATCCCATTTGATAGAAATTAAGATATAATGCAGCGCATTATAAAACGGAGTAAAAAATCTTTGCCATTATAATGAAACGATGTGTAATTGCAGAGATGAGGGAGATAACATTCAATTAGGAGAATACCACGGAGGGAGAAAGACCAATAAAACCCGCCTCAACGAGCAGAACACACGCCAGGGAGGAAGGCCAGGCAGGGCAGGGTGTCGCGAGGCCTGGAGACCGCGAGAGAAGAAAATGAAGAAGGACAAGAAAGAAAAAAACGGACAAGATGATGATGAGGAAGACGAAAAAAATGAGGTGAGATACATAGGTAGATAAATAAATAGATAAATAAAATGATAGAGAGAAGAAGTATAAGTAGTAGTAGTAGTAGCTGAAAAATAACAAAAAAACAAGAACAAGAATAAGAACATGAACAACAAGAAGAAAAAAAAGAAAGAGACAGAAAGAGAGAGAGAGAAGGAGAGGTTACGAGTTCCTTAGGAAACAGTGTGTACCCTTTAGTATGAACGAGAGAGAGAGAGAGAGAGAGAGAAAGAAAGTAAAGAAAAAGAGAATAGAGAGGGAGATAGAAATATGAAGAGAGGGAAAAAAACATACGGAAAAATAAAGAGAAAGAGGAAGAGAAACAGGAGAAAAAGAACAGAGAAATAAAAATAAAAATAAAGATAAAAGAAACAAAGAGGGAGAGAGAGCACACAGAAAGAGCAACACACAGTCAAAAGGAAAACATTAAAAGAAGCAGAACAAACTGAAAGTAACATTGTATCACGGAGGGGGACCATTTGGAGCCCCGGAAGGTGTTACGCCAACGAGGCTGACCTACGGGAAGGCTGTGGAGGCGGCCCTTATTGAAAACCAACAACACAACGCCAAGGGAAGGAGGGAGAGGGAGGGTGGGAGGAGATGGAGGGAGGGGGAAGGGACAGAGGGTGAAGGAGGGGGGGATGGGAAGAGAAAGAGGAGGAAAGAAAGGAGGGAGGAAGAAAGGAAGGAAGGAAGGGAAAAGGGGGAGAGGAAGGGAGAGAAATTAGAAGGGATGGAGGAAAGAATGAATGCAGGGAAGGATTAAAGCACTTGTGTACCTACTCTTGGGAACGTTCAGTTCACTCCCGTTGCAGCAAAGTGGCGATCAATGCGTTTCTTGAAGGAGTTGATGGTCTCTGCGCTAACCACTTCTGCAGGAAGGCTGTTCCAGTGGCGAACAACTCTATTCGAGAAATAACTCCTGCCGATGTCGGTATTGCATCGCTTTGCTTGAATTGTTTTTCCGTTGTTTCTTGTTCTCAGGAGAGAGAGACGGAGGGAGAAAAAATGGAAGTTGCCGAAGGAGGAAGAGGGAAGGGAAGGAAAGAGAAGGGGAAGGAAGGGAAGAGAGAGAGGTAAAAAAGAGAATGAAAACGAAAGAGCGGAGGAAACAGAGGAAAGAAAGGAGGAGGAAGAGGAAGAGGAGAAGGAGGAGCAGGAGGAGGGTGACTCTCTCCTCTCATTATCTCTCTCCCTTGCTATTTTTCTTTTCTCGCTATTCCTCTCCTCCTTCTCCTCCTCCTCCTCCTCCTCCTCCTCCTCCTCTCGTTGCCTCACTGGACTGGACTTAAAGTTTCCTCACCGCCTCGCTACGGTCAAAAGTTGCTCTCTTATACGGGACCCAACGGCGGGGACACTAAATACGGACTTACAGAGAGAGAGAGACACACACACACACACACACACAACCACCATCACTTGAGTCAAACAAAGCGAGGAATGGACACGGGAAATAATGCAGACCTAAGCGCCTCAAACCACGACTCAAACAGCTAAAAATACACACTGAATTAAACAAAAGAAACAGGACGCAACGAATTTTTACTCTTAGGTAAGTCAGATATAGCTTAGAATGGAGACCGACCTATAGACAGACAGACACACAGACGGAAGGTGACCAGCCCAGAAGTGTTGAAACGAAGGGAACATAAAGAGGAGGAAGAGAAGAGAACCATGGCGAGGCTCAGCTGGTGTTGGTGTCCCCTACGCGGTCCTCAGGGTGCATAAAGAAGGCCTCGGAAGGGTGACCGCAGAGGAGGGTTGTGGGTAGTGTTAGTTCTGAATATAGGCACCTTGCCTTGGGCAACACTAATCCCGCGGTGTCAGCAGTTTTGACCGTTGGCCCCCCTCAGGGGAGGCAGTGCACAGTGCTTCCGAAGGGATTCACCCGTCTCTGTATGTACATCGTTCGTACTCATTTCTTCTTTGATACTTTCCATAGAATATACGGACTTTAGTTTATTCAGTGTTGTCCATCATGATGATTACAAAGTGTCACAAGTACCCTGATCAGCAAGGGTGACCGCAGGATGAATGGCTTGCGTACTGGTGTAAAAGGAAGACGTTGTGGAGGCTGTGAATTATAAGGAGTAAAAGTAGTAGTAGATTTAGTAGTAGTAGTAGTAGTAGTAGGTTGAAGCTCTGTTTTAAAGGAAAGGTTGGCGGGAAGGCTAAATGCATAATAAAGAGTATATAGATTATTAAAGTGTATAAGAGAGAGTATAATATATAATACATAATAAATAAATAGTATGTGGTGCCCCGAGGGCTGCGACACCACTCGCTCCAGTGTCATCATCTTCACCGGCAATATTTTCCGATGACAACAGCGGTATCGACCGCTAAAACACAACACGGACTCCAACACATGATTGTCCCCAAATGCACTGTTCATTTACCAACCTATACACAATTGCAATTGCCCATTAACGCACCCGCTTATCTCTCTAAGCCAAAACACAATCACCGCGGCCAAAACACGATCAACCGCGGAACAAAATGTTATGAAAACAAAGCTGCGTCACCGCGTGACAGCTACACTAGGATTAAAATCGACCTTATTACACATGTCGGTTAGGTAGATTATTGTATGAGCTCGGTGTGAGTTTGATGTATGACTCACACGCCTGACGTATTACCCTCGCGATGTCTGTATGTATGTCTGCCTATATAAGAAGCATTTATTCAGGCTTGACCTCAGATCAACCAGCACTCTGTTCGTTGCTGGACACTCAGTTGTCCTTCCCTAGACAACATGGGTAGAACATTCATCGTTGCTACTGTGAGTATGGAGTAATGTGGTACCATAGAGGAAAGCGTATCTAACATATCTATTGTGTTCTATTATCTTAGTTTTACTTAGGATTATATTTCTATGATACTTTATTGTGTGAGTTTTTACTCAATATTATACCAGTGTTAACGTCAGTAACCAATAGTGAAAGAAAACCTGAAGACTCATTGAGTCTAGTAAGCCAGTCGCTGGTTTAAACAATATTTTTACCCTCTGTAATATTAAGTAGTATTAAGGTAGAATAAAATACATATAAGAAAGGCGACACCGTTTCATCACCCCATTTACGAACTCCTTTAAATACTCCTAAAGTACCAGAATTTTAAGTCAAGTGTCACTAGTACAAACAGTGTGTCGTCTCCCCTGTGTGACCCGGATTACGGGTTACAACATTGGTGTCAGGTGTGGGGTGGTGAAACTTGTGGTAAAACTTGTGGTGAAACTTGCGATTTATATTGGTTTATATTGGTATTGTACTGGTGTATGTCCACATCCGAAAGCGAGGGAGAAGACAGTTATTCTTGGAATTACGGGAATAAGACTTTAGAGTTAAAAAATGCCAGACGAAGGCAAGAACCCTCCCCCCAAAAAAGGAGATGGAAAATCGATCACCCTTGCCCATGATGATCTTGTCACGCTACTTAGCCGTCATACCTTGAATGATTTTAGTAGAGTGCAGGGACTCTTATATTTTTGTGGTGGAGAAGAAAAAAGTAGCAAAGCACCAAACCTCCCATGCCATAAGCTAGCAAAGAAATGGATAGAGGATATTGAAAGCCGGACACAGGCAAATTGGGACACTACCGGAAAGATTGAGTTAGCCAAACAATATGCCCTGGGAGCAGCGCGCGATCATCTCCTCGGTTGTATCACTAGATGTGGACAGGATTGGGAAAAAGTAAAGGAAGACTTCCTACGTGTGTTTCCCACAGTAAGGACCTTGTCGGTCCTCCAGAAAGAATTGGGAGAGGCAAAACGGCGGACAGGAGAAAACATCCGCACCTTCCTCATCCGCCTGGAGACATTGAGAGACGAGTTGATCGCTCTCAAGCCTGACAATGCCAGTTTGCTAACTGAGATAACCGCTTTACGGCTCAGAGAGGCTTTCCCTCCGGCCCTCTTACTCATCCTAACGGAGGAAGAAAAGGGGGACCCACAGAAGGTATTAAAGAAAGGGTATGAGTATATTAAAGCTTATCCAGAGTCGAAGCTATCCGATGCCGATATCGCCAAAGAAATAAAAGTGCTGAACGTCTGTTCCACCCAGGCATCCGGACCCAAACATGTCTCACAAGCCCGTCCTCCACGCCCTCCAGGCCAGTCACATTACCCGATACCCCAAAGGGGAGGACGGCACGCCGCGCCACCTACACGCCCATATGGGAACGCGCCCACGCCACCCACATGTTATGCTTGTGGGTATGTAGGACACATGGCTCGCGATTGCACATATGGAAGGCAGTATAGGGGTGCCTACCACCCACCAACGGGCTCTCGGTACCCTCAGTACCAGCCCACTCGAAACAGGCGTCAGCCTGTCTCGCCTGGCGCTGCCTGGCGCCCGGAGTACACGGCCGGTCCCTCACCCCGTAGCTCCTGGGTCAACCCTGACCACGAGAAGAACAAAAAAAAAACGACCCCAGAGTAGCTGCGGCAGTCCACGGCCCTACCAACGCCCTCACGTTGAGATTGTGCGTAGGCGCTAATGCACCAAAGGAGATGGTTTACGCAATGCTAGACACAGGAGCAGGAGCGTCCCTAATAGAAGAAGATTTATTTAGGAAGGTAGGCGGGAAGATGATAGTTACAGAACCTCTCTCCATACAAGGGGTAGATCGGACTCAATCCCTAATAAAGGAATAGCCGAAGTAGTAGTAGACTTTGGGCACGGAGAAATTATAGAAAAGTTTGTAGTAATATCACAAGGTATAGTGTTACCAACAGCAGTTTTGTTGGGCCTAGAATTTATGTGGAGACAAAATGTGGTAGCTGCACCGCTGGCCACACCTGGGCAGTTTAGTGTAATGGTGGGCGCCTACCCAGTGGAAGTTCATTCCTGGCTGAAGACGATATGAGCCCGTACCCAGAAGATTGACTAACCGACCTTAAACCTACTTTAGACGAGATGGAGGAAGTACCAGTGAAAGCATACGCTATTAACGTGGCGTCCTTGCTACCAGGCACGGCAGGGTATGTCACTCTGGAGGCAGAGATTGGCAGAGCCCAGCAAGCCTTATTTCTCCCAAGGTCCAATGATATCCCTTCTTCATTTTTATTTCCCGGGTTAGTAACCTTAACTCCTAACGTCAAACAAACCAAAGGCAAATTCATCATTCCCTATGCTAACCCAACTGAAGAAACTATTGAGATGCCAACAGGTGAAGTGATGGGACACATTTATTCTTGTCACTCAGAATACTATCAATCATCGACTAATGAATGTGTAGCAGCTGTCACAAAACAGCTACAAAGCCGCCTGTCACCCAGTCAAGTAAGCAGATGGTACTCGATAAGCTGATAGACGAGCTATTTTACCCTCACAACAGGAAAATTGCTGTCTGAAGGGCTTAACCCGCAAGTATCCTGATGTGTTTGCTCTAAAAACGAGCCACTCACTATTACCCCTATTATGTTCACACTTTAAGGCTAAAAAATGACAAGCCTATATATAAAAAGCCATACCCAATACCAGTAAAATATCATAAAGAAATAGAGATTCAGCTCAAGGACCTTGAGGCCCAGGGTATTATACGCCCTAGTGCGTCACCCTACAGCGTACCTCTAGTCCCTGTTTCTAAAAAGTATGGTGGAGTCAGACTTTGTCTCGACTTCCGCGCTCTGAACGATGAATTGATTGATGACAAACATCCACTCCCTAACATTAACCTCATTTTGCAACAGTTAGGGGAAAGTAAAGTATTCACCTCCCTTGATTTGCGCCAGGGCTACCACCAAGTCCCATTGGCAGAGGAATCTAAACACTTGACAGCCTTCACGACACCTTATGGCCTCTATGAATTCACTACAGTCCCCTTTGGATTAAAAACAGCACCTGCAGCCTATCAACGGATCATGAATCAAGTTCTCATAGGTCTGACAGGAAGAATTGTACATGTATACCTTGATGATTTGATAGTACAAGGAAAGACATGGACCATCACCTAAAGAACCTCCATGCCGTCTTGGACAGACTGCAGAAGGCTCACCTGTCCTTAAGACTAGATAAGTGTTCCTTTTTCAAAGAGCAAGTAGATTATCTGGGTCACATTGTTAGTGCTTCTGGCTTGAAGCCTCAGCCCTCAAAGGTACAGGCAGTGCAACAACTCACTCCTCCGAAAACAGTCAAAGAACTGCATTGTTTCCTGGGATTGTATAACTATTATAGGAAATTCATTAAAGACTTTGCCAAGATAGCATCCCCACTTAATAATTTACTCAAAGGGAGGAAAGTAACCAAGAATGATAAGACACATCTGGAGTGGAATGAAGAGGCATTGCATGCATTTAGCACACTAAAGAACAGTCTAACGACTGACATTGTTTTAGCCTTTCCGGATTTCCGTAAGCCCTTCAATCTCACCACAGATGCGTCAGATAAGGCAATAGGTGGTGTGTTGCAACAAAAGGATGAAAATGGTAGTTTACGTCCCATAGCATATTTTAGTAGAACCCTGAATGGAGCAGAACGTAACTACTCAGCGGTAGAGAGATAAGCTTTAGCAGTCATCTATGGCCTCAGTACTAACCGACCCCTTATCTTGGGTTATAGGATACACATCCTGTCGGACCATAGACCACTGACTTGGCTGTTAAAAAGCACAGTACCTAGCAGCAGGATTGCACGCTGGCAGACACTTCTAGGAGAATTTGACTTTAGTATTGATTATCTCCCAGGCTCCAGCAACATGGTAGCAGATTTTTGTCAAGGATTAGGAATCAGGAGAGTGACGTGATAGAAGGCGAATTGATGCTCGAATTATGTCTGTCACCCTTACGGGTGGACAGGACATGTCTGTCGCCTCTCCGGAGGGACATGACAAACAGGATAAGTTTCTCCATTGAGTCTTGCTGGACTCATGGAGCACCAGGATCGCGATCCTGAACTGAGAGAATTGAAGCATGCTTTTGAACAAACCTCCGTTGGTAACGTACATGAGAGAGATGAGAGAAAGGTTGCAGAGAGGAGCAATGTAACGTTAATGCAGCTAAGAGGCACTTCAAAAACTGCCTCTTAGTGAAGTGTGTAGAGAACGGCATTCTCTACCGCGATGTTTGCGATGAATACAACAAGCAGAAAAGACTGGTTATCGTTCCACCAAGCGACATTCCTAACGCGTTAGCTTTGGCGCAATCCATGCTACCAGCAGTGCATGGAGGCACTCAGGTTACGTTGGCAAGCAGTCGCAAGTTTGCGTACTGGCGGGGAATGATGGCGGACGTGGAGCAATCTGTCAGATCTTGTCCTGTCTGTTGTCGGTTTAAGAAGAGGGATCCCCGCCAGCTCCACTTATGAGGTATCCAGAGGTTGGCCAACCGTTTGACAGAGTCCATATGGATATTGTCGGACCTTTGTCTGTTTCAGACGAAGGCTATAGGTATGTACTGACAGTGATAGACGTCCTGTCACGCTTCTTGGTAGCAACCCCTTCGTACGAAGGCAGCCAAGGAAGTGGCAGCTGCGTTCTACAAGAACGTAGTCTGTGTACACAGCATCCCGCCGATTCTAGTCACGGATCAAGGAAAGGAGTTCGTCAACACTCTCTTACGAGAGTTGACTCAGTTGTTACAGATTGATCATCTAAGGACAACTCCTTATCACCCGTCTGCAAACGGTGTGATAGAAAGGCCTAATGGCACCTTAATAAATATCTTGAGAACTTTGTGCGAGGACAATCGCGGTATCTGGGACCAAATGCTTCCGGTTGCAACACACGCCTACAACACTGCCTACCATCGTGTTCTGAAAGATTCACCATCTTTCTTGCTTTTCTCTCGGGACCCAAATGTTCCTTTTGAAGTGCTTGAGAATAAACTCCAACCTTGTTATGATGTTGACAGCTATAAAGCATTTACTTCTAGTGTCGCGCAGCGGACCTATAAACTATGTCAGACCAATATAGATATAGGATGGCAGGAGTCAGAAAGAATGTTTAGGAAATCCAAACCCAAACAGGTGGTAGTAGGAGATCGGGTCTACTTAAGGCATGTATGTACAAAGGGCGAACCAAAGAAGCTCCAGCCCTTGTTCAATGGACCTTTAGGGTGCTAGAAAAATAAGCCTGTAGTCTTACGACTGCGTCATGTTAGAGGTGGTAAGATCAAGACAGTTCACACAAATAATGTTCAGGTCGTTCACGAGGACTCTTGGCTTCCATGACTCTCCTAATGTCAGGCGTGCATACCCTCTCCTGATCAAGTAGTAGAAGTGGACCCACTCCCCATGACTTATTCCCCCGAGGAGCCGCTGCCATTGTCCCTTCCAGCTCCTTCCGAGCTCTCCTCACCGGCTCCTGTCTCCTCAGATGCTTCAGAGGTCCCCTCATTGGTTCCCTCAGCTCCTTCAGAGCCCTGTGTCAGTCGCTCATTACGCTCCAATACGGTACCCCCTTCTCTCCCCAATGTGATGGAACACCCTCTTGAGTATCGCCAACGACCAACGAACTGATGCCCCTATAATTACAGATCCTGGGTGTTGCCCTCTCCTTGTCTTCCCTTGATCCCTCCCGGGAGCAACCCATTCGTCCCGGCCTCGTCTTCTCCCCAGTCTTTAAGATGTTGTTGACAGGACGGTACTATGTTGTCCCCGTCATCATCAAGACGGACGACATCCAACGTCCTCTCATCAACGTGGCAAATCTAACAGCGGAAGTTTCATGGTCGATTGAACATATGAATCAATCGTTCCCTACTGTTGGTCTACTCAGGCGCACTCTAGACTCTTTTCACATTGAGTTTGAGAAGTTATTCAAAGATCTTAACAGCTTTCTGTCGGCTATGAGTGGTAGAGATGGAAGCCCGTTTCGGACTCGCCAGAAGCGAGGGGCCGTGGATTTCCTTGGCTCGGTAGCAAACCTCCTTTTCGGTACGGCCACTCAGGCCCAAATAGATGTGATACACGGGAAGCTCTCCCAGCTCTACACTCTGTCCACAGAAGAGAGACGTCAACTTAACCTCCATCAGGAAGTCCTCAACGCCACAGTTCGGGACCTCCGTCATGTTCATTCTGCCATCTCCCGTCTAGAGTCCGCCTCGGCTTTGGCCTCAGCTATTATCCGTCAGTTCTCACTAAAAACCTTGCAAATTGAAGGGGAAATGCGTATTTTGGAGACTATCCTTCTCATTCAGTTGGCACTTAGTGACCTAAATCATGATACTCTGAATCTCAAGCTTGGCCTTCAGCAGCTGTCCCAAACGCAGGTTTCCCCTCTCCTCCTTCCGAATGATGTACTATTTCGTGTGCTCAGCAATGCGTCACTCCATTACCCAGGCTTACTTTTCCCTGCAGCACATGAATATTTAGCATTGTATAGAGATGTCTCTAGGGTTATTTCTAAAGGTACGCTTTCCTCAGGAACCCTTCACTTCTACTTACAAATCCCCATGAAAGGGGATCCCTCTGACGTGTTCGATGTGTTTAAAATGGACGCGTTGCCTTTTCATCTTGATGGCACGCCATATTTTCTGCACACCGACACGCTTTCCACTTACCTTGCGGTTTCTGAAGACCGCACTCACTATATGCTCTTAGACTCCTTGGACCGCTGTACTAAACACCACCTGCTCTATGTATGTCCCCCTGTCGCCCCTGTCTACTCGACTTCTGTCCAGCGCTGCGAGATCGCTCTCTTTCTCGATCGCCCAGACGCCCTCTCGCTGTGTTCTAAGTCTCTCCTCAGAGTCTTCCCCCCGGTCTTCATCCCGTCTCCTGCGGGATGACATCACTACTAATTCCTGTATCTAAGTCACTGATATAAATAATAAACAAAAGTGGACCTAATACTGAACCTTGTGGGACCCCACTCGTAACACATCCCCAGTCAGATCTTTTACCATTGATTTGCACTCTTTGCTTTAATCGGCGCCAAGAAAATTTCTCCCTAATAATAAGATGAGTAACGAATGAACGGATGATGTAAAGAGATGATTAATGAGAGAGAACCAGGTCAGTATACGGAGAGAAAGATGAATGAATGAGATGAATGAAAGATGAATACTGAAAGACCTAATGAATGAATAGCAAAAGGGAGCGGCGTGTATAAAATCTAAACCCATTGCTACGTGTCCTATCCGGTTCTCTTGCCATCAGAACCTTATTAACATTATTACCCTTATTAAAGCCAAACAGGTAAGAATATAAAGCAAGTTAATTACTGCCAAGAAAACACACTCATAACAGTAGCAAGATGAATAATGAAGGAAGGCAAACAGGTAAAAATATAAGGCAAGTTAATTACTGCCAAGAAAACACACTCATAACAGTACCAAGATGAATAATGAAGGAAGGCAAGCAGGTAAAAATATAAAGCAAGTTAATTACTGCCAAGAAAACACACTCATAACAGTAGCAAGATGAATAATGAAGGAAGGCAAGCAGGTAAAAATATAAAGCAAGTTAATTACTGCCAAGAAAACACACTCATAACAGTAGCAAGATGAATAATGAAGGAAGGCAAACAGGTAAAAATATAAAGCAAGTTAATTAGTACCAAGAAAACACACTCATAACAGTAGCAAGATGAATAATGAAGGAAGGCAAACAGGTAAAAATATGAGGCTCATTAAATAGGTCAGATTCTCACCCAGACGACTAAACCAGGTGGCAGGAGAAGGAAGGGAGAGGGAGAGGAAGAGAGGGGAGAGGAGGAGAGGGAGGGAGGGAGAGTGGGAGAGGAAGTGAGGCGTGAGGGGGGAGGGGCGGCACGTGCAAGAGCCTGCCGAGCACTGAGGAAAGAAAAAAAGTTAGACAGAAGTGTGGCTGGAGTGGACTCCTTGGCACGGCGCTGAAGGCTGCTGGCTCACGCTCCTTCCCTGACTCACCCAAACACTGCCGATTAGGAGGAGGAGGCGATGCAGAATAATGCACGAAACTCAGCTCCATATTCTCAAACATTTCGGGGCTTACACTAACTAACTAACGGGGAGCATACACCAGGAGACGTGTTGCTTCACTCACACGCCGATTCCATCCCAGTCCACACGTAACAGCCCTTCCAACCCCCATTTGATAAGGCTTTGGTAGAGGTTGTGTTAGCATTCCCATGGGTGGTTTTATGAGCCTAGTAATAGCTCGACAAGTCTTCTGCACCGTGAATGTAAACAACCTTCATGAGAACCCGACTAATCTCCCTTGTGACCTTGGGAAATAGTTGCTGTGGGAGGCGAAAGCGTCTGATGATTCGTGACTCAGCCAGCGACAGGTGGGTGAATACATTAAGATCAACACCTTTATCAAGAGACGAGGGATAGAAATCTCAGCTGCAGGTGACTGGGTACTGCCACCATTCTCTCTGTTCCTCGCTATGATAAACGCTAATCATCGAAGCGTCAGAAAGAGACACTGGGTATAAGTTAATCGTGATAAACTAATGCATGGCGATAAACGATATCCAGTCAGCTGTAAGAATACATACTGCCACAACCCTTTCTCCCTCTCGTCACTAAGAGAAGCATTGGGTATAAGTCAATGGTGATACAATAATGCAGGACAATATACGAGATTCAGTCAGCTGTAATGGATGAGAACTGACACCACCCTCTTGCAAGTGATATAAGCGTCTCAAAGTGGCATTGGGTATAAGTGAATCAAGATTAATAATGCAGGACAATAATAGAGATTCGGTCAATTGTGAGTGGATGAGTACTATAATTTATACCACCGCCCTCTTCTTAGTGACCGAAGCATATCAAAGGGGCATTGGGTATAAGTGAATCAAAACCTTATAATGCGGGACAGTAAAGGAAAGTCAATCAGTAAACGGATAAGTACTGCCACCACCACCTTACCAGAGATCTCAGAGTCTCAAAGGGGCATTGGGTATAAGTGAATCAAAACATTATAATCCGGGACAGTAAAGGAAACTCAATCAGTAAATGGGTAAGTACTGCCACCACCACCTCCTTACCAGTGATCTAAGCGTCTCAAAGGGGCATTGGGTCTAAGCGAATCGTGCGCAATCATCCCTGTAATCTTCCAATGTGGCTTACGGGCCGTCAAGTGAAGCGAGTCCCGCCGCCACCACCACCTCCAGCAGGGACGAGACACGTACGCAGCGGCACCGCCTGTAGTGAAACCAGATTGACGAGACCGTTTCGGCGTTGGCTACCCACTATCTATCTATCCATCTATCTATCCACCAGAAATTGACCTCTCTTTTGGCCACTCCTTACTTTGGTCTATTAAGGGAGCGATGAGTAGGACTTTTTTTTTTCTCTGCACTCTTTTTGTTGCCCTTGAGCCGTCTCCTTTGCTGTAAAAAAAGAAAAATCAAGCTAACATATGAGAGGAAGAGACAGGTGTTGGGACAGTGTGGCAGAGCGGCAGGGAGGACAGGACCCGCGGGAACCAACACTAAAACGACCTCGCCAATCTGGACTCATAGTTAGCAGGGAGACCGATAGAGGCGGCGGTGAACACTACAACCAACACCTTTATGAGAGTCAAGTGATCATAACGTCATACTCAAGAAGCGTTAGGCATACATAGGTCAATCAAGAGGCAGGTAAGGGAGGACATGTTGAGGTTGGAGACATAGGTACACTATAGTTGCGCATGGCCTCGGTGCTCATCTTCGTTGCAATGACTTCTCTGGATTTTGGTTTGCAAGGGTCATCTTCACGGCTCGTCTTCACATCCCCGTCCCTGGAGTCTGATCAGCTTGCCTTCTCCGCCATCCCTCCCGCGTTACCTCACGGCCCAGATTAGCGCGGCTCTCACTTCCACATTCTCCTCGGCCGCTCCCTCCCTCCCGCCTAGTCGCACGTGCCTAGTCGGGGAGGTGGTGGCTGAGTGGTTAGCGTGCCGGCGCCGCGTCCGGGAGATCCAGGAGGGACGCGGGTCCGAATCCTGGCCGCCACACTGCTGAGATTTTTCAATCACCGCCGAGTGGCCTTACGGCCGTAGTGTTAGTCTTCCCCATTCCCTACCCGTCCCCATCCCCATTCGCGGGACTGGGGTATGGACAAGCCGCCCCCGGGACAGATATGAGGGACCAATCCGCACGTCATGATAATGTTGGCAGCACTTTCAAACCAATAATTACAGAAAACGAAATAAATAATGCATTTTTTACACACCATTGTATTCATATAAATTATATATCATAAAACAAAACAATAGCGTTGTTGATCTACAAGTAAATAACAAGTAACGCGGGTAAGTTAATTTATGAGACAGGTTGGTATCCATGACTCGTCACACACCTGGGCAGCCACACCGGGGTTGCCAGGTCGTGTCATTTATGGCATTTTTGTCTTAAATCAAGGTGGTCGCCAAGAAATGCTATTTCTTATGGTATATGTTAAGTATTCCCATCATAATGCCATATTTAGTCATCAATCTGCCGTCTTTTGCCATTCTTGCGGACAATTATAAATGAATCTTCAGAAATAACTGTACGTTTACAATCAAATGGAAACACCAGAGTCTTTACAAACTAAAAAATATTTATTAACTTTAGCAAAGTTTGCGATATAATATCAGTCATACAAATATTCTGATGCTTTTCAATATATGTCCTTCTATAATAACAAATAGAACACTATTTACTCATGAAATATACCAAGGAAAAGCCGAAGATGTCCTGCTCTCTGCCCCGCGAAGTCAACACTTTTCCCACCCCATCCGCACCCTCACGGGGTAGCGTAAAACAACCCCAACCACATGGGGACGCTTTACACTACGGGTAATGGCCACGGGTAAGGGATGGGGATGGGATGGGAATGAGGAAGTCTAACACTATGGCCGTAAGACTACCCACATGCTGTCCTGAAGACCACCTATCAACCCGGACTCTAGATAACCTCTCCAAAGAGAGGCTCAAAGATGGGCTCCGGGGGGCAGTATGAGCCAAAACAAGATGGCGCCACTATAAACACTCGCCTGCGCCACAACGGTCTGGGCCGACCCAGGCCGACAGAGGAGAGCTTCTGTCGGCCTGGGGGCCGACCATCAGGCCCCACCGGTGAAAAAAAAAGCCACGGCGCAATAGGCCGCGAGGTAAAAAAAAAATGTAAATTTGGGGAGGAGGACGAGAGAGGCAACAGCTATTTTTAGGCACCAGAGTTCCCCGAAATTCGAACTCCTTGTGACTTTGGTGCATCTGAGCGGCGCCGGCGACTTGATCATCCTGAGTTTCGTGGTGATGTTGAACTTTCTCCTCGCCGTCCATGCCCATATAACACTTGGAGAAGAAGAGGGGGATAAAGAGGAAAAGGAAGAAGAAGAAGAATTAGAAGAAGAAATTCAAAGGGTCATTTTCTTAAACATTTCGGCGCCCACGCTCACACACATTTGACAAGACTTTCTTTATTGGAGTTACGGGCATGTCCATGGGTAGTTTTATGCCCCTGGTGGTCGTTTGACAAGGCAAGGCTTCTGTACGCGAAAAAATTCTCTCTCTCTCTCTCTCTCTCTCTCTCTCTCTCTCTCTCTCTCTCTCTCTCTCTCTCTCTCTCTCTCTCTCTCTCTCTCTCTCTCTCATTCTGTTTTTCTTTTTCTCTTTCTTCATTTATTTTTCTCTCTCTCTCTCTCTCTCTCTCTCTCTCTCTCTCTCTCTCTCTCTCTCTCTCTCTCTCTCTCTCTCTCTCTCTCTCTCTCTCTCTCTCTCTCTCTCTTCTTTCTTTCATTCTATCTATCTCATTCTTCTCTCTCTCTCTCTCTCTCTCTCTCTCTCTCTCTCTCTCTCTCTCTCTCTCTCTCTCTCTCTCTCTCTCTCTCTCTCTCTCTCTCTCTCTCTCTCTCTCTCTCTCTCTTTCATTCTAACCTACCAGGGACGTTGACACACACACACACCCACGCCCACAGAAGTACCCTGAGTAGGAGGAGGTAGTCATCGCTCTATAGGCCGTGATGAAGCAACAAGTGGCTAACTCGTCTTAATGGTGACGAACACAATACTGTAACTCAAGACACCACACTAACTTCATAATGGTGGGTGAGGGAGACGAGGAGGAGGAGAGGGAAGGAGGAGAGGGAAGGAGAGGAGAGGGGAGAGAGGATAAAGTTAAGGGAAGGTATGAGGTTGGGGTAAGAGGGAGGGTGAGAGGGAGGGTGAAAAGAAGCCACTTGACGCCTCTTGAAGCATTCTGGCGATGGCTTGAGTGTGGGACGATTCTTAGAACACAATATACTGCCATTGAGACCTGTTACCTTCCTTCACACACGTTGCACTTTGCCTGAAATTTGCTTATGGTGATGTGCTTTTATGAGATTTTAGTTTGTATATACTCACGTCTCTCTGTCTGCCTTCCTTCTTATCGTCTCCAGCAAAATAACGCAATCTACTACCACTGAGACGTGTTCCCTTCTCTCCCACATGTTGCACACTGCCTGGACTTTGCTTGGCTAGATGTGCTGTACACTCTGCCTGTCCTTTGCTTGACGTACTGTGCCTTCACGATAATCTAGTTTGTCTATGTCCCGCCTCTCCTTCATACCCTTCCCACCCTGTACCACAGTCTTTGCCTGTATACTCTGCACAATCTACTGACACTTCTCATACGTTATATTCAGTTTATACTTTGCTTGGTGTGACGTGTCAATAATGTGCTTCTCGTTCTGTCCTTCTCCTTCTTCTTCTCCTCCTTCTCCTTCTCCTCCTCTAGCGACAGTTTATATTACGATCTAAACTCTTTGCTATCTTTCTCCTTCTTCCCTTCTGCTCTTTCTGTTCTGTCCTCTCCATCCTCTTCTTACGCCACCTGCTGTTTTCTATTTTCCTTCCTTCCTTCCTTTCTCCGTAATGGGCTTTCCGTTCTGTCCTCCTCCTCTAGCGACAGTTTATATTACGATCTCAATTATTTTCTATCTTTTTCCTTCTTTCCATCCTGTTCTGCCCTCTTCCTCCTCCTCTTCCTCTTCCTCCTCAGTTTACGATCTCCTCTCTTCTCTACCTTCCCGTCCCTTCCCATGCCTCGCCTTACGTTGTTATTTTCCTCTCGCGACACTTCACTGTACGATCCCCACACCTTCCTCCTCCTCTTCTTCTTTTTCTTTCCCATCCTCGCTTCACACCGCCACCACCAGCATCATCACCGAATAGGAAGGAGACAAACTGTTACCCTTTTACAACCTCTCCCAGTGTTCCTACTTTGCTTGCTTTTGCCGTCCTGTGCTTTCCCTTTACGAGACAGTTCACATCAGCGTTATCCTCCTCCCTTCTTTCCTTCACCACTAGGACAATATGAAACCAGCATCATCCTCGTGGCACTTTCAGCCCTTCCACGACCACTACCGCTGACACCCTATTTACACCACCTTTACTTTCTATCTTCCTTTCTTCCCTCCTTCCTTTGCGACAAGAGACACCGGTTCCCTTCCCCCCTCCACGACCACTACCGCTGACACCCTATTTACACCACCTTTACTTTCTATCTTCCTTTCTTCCCTCCTTCCTTTGCGACAAGAGACACCGGTTCCCTTCCCCCCTCCACGACCAATACCGCTGACAACTTCCATCTCCACAATTGCCATTTCCTGCCGCCGCCTTGCATGTACCGCCGACCCCCAACACAACACCGCCACTCAGGTAATGCCACAACCTCACCTCACCACGCACCATTCATTCTTCCCACCACCACCACCGCCGCCGCCATCCGCATCCCTTCCCCTCTCAAACACAACGACCACATCCTCCTCCTCACCTCCTCCTCCTTCCTCTTCAATATGTGCGGGCTAAGAATATCGGTTTCGGATTTCAACAATAACGAAGAAAGCATCCCTCCCTTACCTTCCCTTCTTCCTCTCCCGCCTCCCTCTCATCTAGAAAAACAACAGCCAGCTCAGACACAACAAGACGCAACGCTCTCACGGAAACTAATCTAAATCGGTCCCAAATAAAGTTAAGGACCAGGAGTTGTCTCAATACATAAAATCATCCCTCCCTTCCCTTCTCCCTTCCTTCCCCTTACCAATTACATCATCTAGAAACACAACAGCCACCTCAGACACCACAAGACGCAACGCTCTCACGGAAACTAATTTATATCGGTCCCACATGAAACTAAAATAAGGAGGGTTTTTTTTTAATACTTGAGAACCATCCCTCCCTTACCCTTCTCCATCCCATCCTCTCACCAATACATCATCTAGAAAAAAACCCCAGCCACCTCAGACACCACAAGACGGTACACGCTCTTAAGGAAACTAATCTAAATCGGTCCCAAGGGCATCCATCATCCTTAAAAGATTTACAGGCAAAGCAAAGGTGGAAGGCGACTCACTGTTCGTTTCCAGATAAATATATTGATAAAAGAACATGAAATCAAATGACTCTTGTGCTCTAAATAAACGATATTACCGAAATAGGGAAAGCCAGGAGCACCAACAGCCCTCCTTAGAAGACTTACAAGTAAAGCAAAGGTGGAAGACGACTCAGTGTTCCTTCCCAGATAAAAACATAGATAAAAGAACATGAAACCAAATGACTCTTGTGCTTTAAATAGACGATAATACCGAAATAAGGAAAACCAAGAACATTAAAACCCCTCCTTAGAAGATCGACAAGTAAATCAAAGGTGGAAGGCGCCTCACTCAGTGCTCCTTTGAGATAAAAATATGGATAAAAGAACATGAAATCAAATGACTCTTGTGCTCTAAATAAACGATAATACCGAAATAAGGAAAACCAGGAATATCAACAGCCCTCCTTAGAAGACTTACAGGTAAATCAAAGGTGAAAGGCGACTCACTCAGTGCTCCTTTGAGATAAGAATATTGATAAAAGAACACGTAGCCAAAGACTCCAGCTCTTCAGAAGGCGGCTAATGAGGCGGGACACGGAAATAAGAGTAGAGCGGGATAAAGAGAATACATAAAGCAAATAAAACAAGGCGGACGAAAAAAAGCAGGTAATGAGAAACGTTTAATGACTGACTGACAAAGAGAAAGGGGAATAAAACTGAACAGAAATGAGAGAAGGTGACAGGGAAAGGAGGGATGTTATTTAAGAGCCATCAGTTAAAAAGAAAGTGTCTGTGAGTGTGAATTATACACCTCATTAGCTGATAACTTACTGAATGACCTGCTCGAGACTTACGCATACTAATAATATATGAAGCATTATTAAAGCCGATGAATCTAAGGACCGTATTCTCAGAGGCTTTCAGGTCTCGTAACTACTATTTCCAAGGCCACGAAGGAGATTAGTCAAGTTCTCATGAGTGATTTTTTACATTCATGGTGCAGAAGTCGTGCCAAACTATCACTAGGCTCATACAACTGGAAATACTAACACAACCTCTACGAAAGTCTTAACAACTATTTTCAAAGGCAACAAAGGACATTAGTCGGGTTGTCGTGAGTGTTTCTTTACATTCGTGGTGCAGAAGACTTCTCAAACCATCACTAGGCTCATAAAACTACACATGGAAATAATAACACAACCTCTACGAAAGCCTTAACAACTATTTTCAAAGGCAACGAAGGAGATTAATCGGGTTCTCAAGAATGACTTTTTACATTCATGGTGCAGAAGCCTTGTTAAACTATCACTAGGCTCATACAACTGCTCATGGGAATACTGACACAACCTCTACGAAAGCCTTATCTACTATTTCCCAAGGCCACGAAAGAGATTAGTCGGGTTTTCGTGAGGTTTCTTTACATTCACGGTGCAGAAGCCTTGTCAAAATATCACTAGGCTCAAACAACTACTCATGGAAATACTAACACAACCTCTCCGAAATCCTTAACAACTATTTCCCAAGGCCACGAAGGAGATTAGTCGGGTTCTCGTGAGTGTTTCTTTACATTCATGGTGCAGAAGCCTTGTCAAACTATCACTAGGCTCATAAAACTACCCATAATAATAACCACAGCCTCTACCAACGCCTTAAGCCTTACCTAATGTTGAAGTGTAAGCCCTAAAACCTTCAAGAATATGGGCCTGAGATCATAACCTTAATTAAAGACAAGAACGGCATGAATTAAACCTTTTCTTTTGTAACTGCTCCTCTTACTGCTGCCATTCCTCCCCTTCTTCTTCCTGCTATCTATCTATCTATCTATCTATCTATCAATCTGTCTACCATTTAATATATCTACCAATCTATTTATATGTCTATGTTATATTAATAGAAGTAGTATTAGTAGAAGTGGTGGCGGTAGTAGTAGAAGAAGTAGAAACTCTAATAGATGGAGGCCCGTAGTAGTAGTAGTATATATTGTTTAATAAATATTAAATAAGTAGAAGTGGTGGTGGTTATTACATCAACCTTCTATTCCCCCTTTCTTATTCACCCTCCTCTTCTTCCTCCTCCTCCTGGAAAGGAAAAAAAATGTCTTCATCTGTTTTCTTTTGTGAAGGTAAAGATTGTGTTGTGTTATTCTCTCTCTCTCTCTCTCTCTCTCTCTCTCTCTCTCTCTCTCTCTCTCTCTCTCTCTCTCTCTCTCTCTCTCTCTCTCTCTCTCTCTCTCTCTCTCTCTCTCTCTCTCTCTCTCTCTCTCTCTCTCTCTCTCTCTCTCTCTCTCTCTCTCTCTCTCTCTCATTGCTAATATTTTTCTTTCTCTTTCTCTCTACCTGTCTTTCTCTCTCTCCTCTCTTCCCCATCTTTCTCTCTCTCGCGTTCCTTTCTTCCCTCGTCCATTCACTGCCATTGTTTTATCTATCTATCTATCTATCTAACAACCTATCTATCTCCTCTCTTTGTGTCTTTCTCGTTTTCCTTCCTTCCTTGCTTCGTCCATTCACCGCTATTCCATCTATCTATCTATCTATCTATCAATCTATCTAACTAACTAACTAACTATCTGTCTCCTCTCTTTCTATCTCTTTCTCGTCCTCTTTCCTTCTTTCTTTCGTCCATTCAGGGTCATTGTTTCATCTATCTATCTATCTATCTCCTCTCTTTCTGTCTTTTTCTTATATTCCTTCCTTCCTTTCTTCCTTCGTCCGTCCATTCAGCGCCATTATATCATCTATCCATCTATCTAACTACCAATCTATCTCCTCTCCTCTATATCTATCTTTCTATCTCCTCTCTCTCTGCCTCTTTCCCGTACTCCTTCCTTCTTTCCCTAAACCATTCACCGCCATTGTTAAGGGAAGAATTAGCGTAGCATCACACGGCGCGCTAACACCCAAAATTACCAGCCACTGAAAGTAACGGACGGCGGAGTTAATGTCATCTTGGGCCGAGTTATCAAGGAGAGCAAGCAAAAGGGGGAGGAGGAGGAGGAGGAGGAGGGATGGGCTCGCCGCCGCTGCCTGCCTACCGGGAACTGACGATATGCCTCTTTCTTCTTCCTCTTCCTTCTCCTCCTCCTCGTCTTTCTTCTTCCTCCTCCTCCTATTACTTATTCTCTTATAACTTCACGTCTTGAGGTGTGACTGTTTTAAATTATGCCTCCTCCTCCTCCTCTTCCTCCTCCTTCTCTTCTTCCTCCTCCTCTTTCTTCTCGTCGTACTCTTTCTTGCAACTCATCTTAATCCAGCTCTTCCTCCTCCTCCTCCTTCTACTTTTTTTCTTTTTCTTCTTCCTCCTCCTCCTCCTACACTTCTTCTTTTTCTCCTCTTCCTCCTCATCCTCTTAAATTCTGCCTTTTCATTGTTTTCTTTTTAATTTCTTCCATTTTTCCTCCTTATTCTCTCTCTCTCTCTCTCTCTCTCTCTCTCTCTCTCTCTCTCTCTCTCTCTCTCTCTCTCTCTCTCTCTCTCTCTCTCTCTCTCCTCCATCACCACCCCCTCCTCGTTTTCCTCCTCCTCCTCCTCCTCGCCCTCATCTCCCCGGCCTCTCATCACCTCCTCAGCTAATAGAGAATGAAGTTATTGGAACGGCCCTCAATCCTCAGTCTTCGCCGCTCCTCAGGGCTCAGCAAAAAACCCAAAATTATCAGCTGCAGGGATTATTGGCCGACCCGCCGACGCATCAAGCCGCTGGTAGGAACACGTATATAGGCTTGACGGGTGATGGTGAAAGGAAGGAGGAGTTGAGAGGGAAAGACAAGGAGAGAGGAGGGAGATATTAGCGGTCATTAAGAAACATATTAAGAGACATAGGGAGATATTAAGGCCATTGGGAGACAAGGCCGGGATGGGCACGTACAGGCTTAACAAGTGATGCTGGATGGGAGGAGTTGAGAGGGGGAGAGAGAGAGAAAGAGGGACATATCAAGAATCATATAAAGGGATGTATTAAGAGACATAGAGAGATGTATAAATAAAAACCCACACTGGCAGACGATAGTTATATTTTTAACCAAACAGTTTCGGTAGAGAGATATTAAGGGATATGCCATTTCTCGAAGCACATGTGAAATTTCGTCTACTGGGGACAACTTTTTTTTTTTTTTTCAATCTGACACCCGTTCACGCAGATCTCTTAATTTACGTTTCTTGTTTCATGCTTACGTTCCATGTTAGTTACGATCTGAGAAACACAGTTATTCATTGGGTTATATCACTGACAGAGAGGCATAACCGAAGCTATTGTTCCAGGAGTCAAGTTTTACATGTTTCCCCCGACGCCCCGCCAGTCATTATAAACCACAACAAGATAATGGGCCTTGAGTGTTAACGAGGCCGCCTCTAAAACACTCAGTGGCTCGGGTAAATCTCCCCGCCTGTTCCTCCCTCCCGCCCCACGCTGCTATAATCACGGGCCCCGCTGCTTTAGTGCCGCTCTTCATCGCCTAAAGAAACAGGTCACCCATTCCCGTGATATACACACGAAGAAACTTAAACTCCGGGCCGAAGCTCTTACAGCCTTCATCGCCTAAAAAAAACAGGTCCCGCAGTCCCCTTGAAACACGAAAACACTTAGGATCATATTATACTCACCCCATCCTCTGCCTTCCTCCTCAGCTCCCCTTCCTCTAACAGCCGTCCATTCCGCCTCCTTCACCTTCCCATTACCTCCTATTACCCTTTCCCCGCCCGCCGCCGCCGCTCCCAAAATTAACCTCTACGAACGCAAGACTCTGAAGAGGTGAGAAAAGAAGTCAGTCGCCCCGGCCAGCAATTATCCAAGTGAGCGTGTGGTGGTGCAGCCCTTTCACTCCCTAAATCAGTTATCTTCAGTTTTATATTCCTTAAATTAATTACCTTTTTCTTTAATTGGGGAGGTGGTGGCCGAGTGCTCAGTGTGCGGGCGTGGTGACCCCGTGGACCCCGTTCGAGTCCCACCGAAAACCGCTGAATTTTCAAACCATCGCCGAGTGGCGGAAGGTTAACCACATGGTGCCCAAGTCTTCAATCAACACTAACTTCAGCGGCTTCGGGCAAGAGGAGCACCGGGGGCAGCATGGGCCAAGCAAGAGTCACACATGACGGCAGCCACTATAAATAAAATTCGCCTGCGCCACTAACGGGCTGGGGTCGCCCAAGAGGCCCCTCAAGTAGGCCTACAGGTGCTATGGGCACAGAGAGAGAGAGAGAGAGAGAGAGAGAGAGAGAGAGAGAGAGAGAGAGAGAGAGAGAGAGAGAGAGAGAGAGAGAGAGAGAGAGAGAGAGAGAGAGACGTACGGTACATATAACATATACATACAGTCACCTCCAGTAAAACATAGGCCACTTCTTGCTCTGCCTCTAAAATACAGACAGACACAGAATGACATGATACATATAGAGAAAACAAAGAGATATAAAGACATACAGAGACTGACAAACAGAAATATAAGACACACACACACACACACACACACACACACACACACACACACACACACACACACACACACACTACCAGACAGACAAAATATACAGACAGACAGGTAATACACAAAATTATGGGAAATACATGTTGAAAAGCAGTGCTCACTATTGTTCCAGCGTTGCATAAGTGATGACGCGAATGTTTCGAAATGCGCTTCATGATTTTACTGATGAAACGTGACGCGGAAAAGGCGAAAATATGACAACTAATTACACACGCGAAATAATAGTAATAATAAAAATAGTACGGTAGTAGTAGAATAGTAGTAGTAGTAGCAGTAGTAGTGGTAGCAGTAGTAGTAGTAATCTGTGCTGTCCAGTCCTATCACACGTAGATTACTAGTAGTAGCGGTAGTAAACAGACACCCTCGCCATACACCGACAGGTCTTCTGGTGCCTGTTCTTCCTATGTATTCCTATGTAAGTAGTAGTAGTAGTAGTAGTAGTAGTAGTAGTAGTAGTAGTAGTAGTAGTAGTAGTAGTAGTGGTGGTAGTAGCAGTAGTAGTAGTAGTAGTAGTAGTAGTAGTAGTAGTAGAAGTAAAATATATAATAATAGTAATAATAATAATAATAGTAATAATAATAATAATAATAATAATAATAATAATAATAATAATAATAAATAATGAAATAGTAATAATAGCAGAAATCGTTATTATCATTATTCTTTTTACTACTACTACTACTGCTACTGGTGGTGGTGGTGGTGGTGGTGATGGTGGTGGTGGTGGTGATGGTAGTGGTGGTGGTGGTGGTGGTGGTGGATGGTAGTGGTGGTGGTGGTGGTGGTGGTGGTGGTGGTGGTTGTGGAGGTAGTGGTGGTGGTGGTGGTGGTGGTGGTGGTGGTTGTCGTAATGGTGGTTTCAGTGGCAATACAAGTGGCATTATTAGCTCTATATTTTTCCGGCACAGATCAAGTTTATTTCCTTCCAATAAGCTCCCGACCATACCTTCCCTTCCCTTCCCTTCCCTTCCCTTCACTACCTTTCCCCTGTCCTTTCCTTTCTTTCCTCCCTTACCTTCCTTCCACCCTTCCCTTCCTACTCTATTGTTCCATATTTTCCAGGTTTTACGGAATTATAATCGAGCACAGTTTCCCCTCCACGCTCATGCAGTCTCGATTGGGTTAGCGAGGCGGTTCTTTGCATTACGTTCATTAGCTTATTTTCGGGGCACGCAATACTTCCACGCCCCGCCGCCAGTAATTAACACGCCGCTGAAAACCTTGGGACGTCAGAAGCCTGGGCGGTGCAGTGAGTGAGTCATGCTTGCTCGTAGTGATCACGTGTGGAGTGTTAGCGACCAGTTTTTAGAGATCAGTTTTAGGTTTAGGGAGTTTGATTTTAGTGTAATTGAGGTTTAAGGAGTTTTAGTTGATAGTTTAATTTTAAAAGAGCCAATTACCGTGTTTATATTCATTGTTAAACTGCATTACTGGCCTTTCATAAGCAGCATAACTATCGTCATAATAAGGTTTATGTAATAACTTTGACAGACGGATCACATACAACTTAAAATATGCTCTCTGATGTTTCTCGCTGAAGATATTTACAGACCTTTCAACATAAACAAAACATGATGTAACTATATGGAGCTGCGTGACTGAGTTTCCGACGGGAATAACACAGACCTGAAACACGTGAAAATATTCTTCCTGCCAAAGTCTGCTCCCTGCTCGCCCTTCACGCCGCGCGGGGCTTGTAATTAAAACGAACCTTTAATAACTTTGAGACACGAACAGCTACATATAAAACACACTCACAGGTTTTTTCCTTGTTATCTCCATTACTTAAGATTTAAACGGCTCAAAAATGTTAATTAAATGAAGATATATATATATATATATATATATATATATATATATATATATATATATATATATATATATATATATATATATATATATATATATATGAATGTAATGGTAGCATATTAAATAGCTGCGCGTGGCCTCTGAGCTCATCGCGTTACATAATCTGCAAATTATAAGCTGCACAAAGGCTGACGGTCAACGGAACTGTATGGAATAAAGTTTAGTCCAATACAATAATATAATAGCACTCTGTATCTACCTTGCCAGAGCTCATTACAGTTTTTAGTACACCGCGACCGCAGACAAGAGAGGACAGACGCAAATGTAACTACGGGCTAAATAAAAGCGTGGGAACAGTACTTATTAGGCTACATACACCAACTTCTGTTATGCCGATGATTACTATTTACAAGCCGTCAACGCATCGAAAACAAACCTGCCCTGACACACTTACATATTCCTCATCATAAATGGAATTAACTGGGAAACTGGCACTGGATTAACATTACTGAACCTGACTTACACTGGCTAACTAATTCTAACATCTGACCTGACTCGACTCATCTAAGCTAATACGTTTTATACTAATGACTGGCGTGGAGTTTCCGGCACCACACTAATGTCATCATGAACAGGAAGGAAGGAGGGAGGACAGCCTTATAACATCACTAATAACTACCAACGTGTGTGTATATTTCCACATCTTTCTCTAAAACACTTTTCACTCTGTTATTCGTTCCCTTCCCCTTCACTACACCATCTCCGGCCCTCACGACCTTAGCATTACTTCGAGAGCCAGTGGAGGAAGGAGAGTCTTGAAGCATCATCAGCAACTATCAACGTGACTTTTTTTTTTTTACATCAAAGGACACGGCTCAAGGGCAACAAAAAGAGTACAAAAAAAAGCCCGCTACTCGCCGCTCCCATAAAAGATAAAGTAAAGAGTAGCCAAAAGAGAGGTCAATTTCGGGTGGAGAGGTGTCTTGATACACTCTTCTTGTAAAAGGTCAAGTCATAGGCAGGAGGAAATACAAACAAAGGAAGGCTGTTCCAGAGTTTACCAGTGAAGAGGATGAAAGAATGGAGGTGCTGGTTAACTCTTGCATGAGGTGTTTGGACAGTATAGGGATGAGCATGAGTAGAAAGTCGTGTGCAGTGGGGCCGTGAGAGGGGGGGAGGAGGGGTAGGCAGTTAGCAAGTTCAGAAGAGCAGTCAGCATGAAAATATCGATAGAAGATAGAAAGAGAGGCAACATGGCGGCGGAATTTAATATATATTTTCCCGTCTCCCCCTAACCCAGTTTTCTCCCGCTATTCACTCCCCTCCGCCTCAAGCGTCACCGGGTTATGTAAGGCCCAGAGATCACGCTAATCATAATGCTAACACCTTTCCCTTGCCTTTCCTTGCCTTACCTTGCTTTGTCTTGCCTTCCCTTGCTTTCCCTTGCCTTTCCTTGCCTTATCTTGCTTTGCCTTGCCTTTCCTTGCCTAGCCTTGCCCCGACCCGCCTGCCAGTGCCCTTAAAACTAACTACTCTAAACGGGTAACATACGTCCGGGGGAGAGTTGCTTCATTCACTCGCCGTACTCATGAAAACTGTATAGCTTGCCTAGACGGGATGGTGGCTCGTCTGAACCCCCCCCCCCTTCCACACACACACTTTACCCCCCCCACACACACACACGTAACCCCTCCCTCACCCTTCCCTCTCACACCCCATCCCCTTCACCCCCCACACACACCCTTCCCTCTCACCCCCATCCCTTTCACGCCACCACACACACGCCAGAAACCATCCCCTTCACCCCCCCCACACACACCCTTCCCTCTCACCCCCATCCCTTTCACCCCCCCACACACACGCCAGAAACATAACTCAGATTAAGTTTAAGATGCGACACCAAAAACGACATTTCTGGACCCCTGGGGAGCGAGATGCGACACACTACAGAGGTGAGGCGCGGCCCGCTGCCCCCCCCCCCCGCCCCCTCCTCCTCTAACCTGCCTTAATTTATTCTGAGGGGAGGAGCGGGAGGAGGGGAGGGGGTTAGTAGTTTTACCTATATATTTTTTTTCTAAAGGTCAGGTTAGATATGTAAGTGGATATTGAGGATTGATGTTAGTTTTACCGGGGCTGTCCTATGGTTTCTTTTTTTTCTTTTCCTCTTCCTTTTCTTCTTCTCCTTCCTCCTCCTCCTCCTCCTCCTCCTCCTCCTCCTCCTTCTTCTTCTTCTTCTTCTTCTTCTTCTTCTTCTTCTTCCTCCTACTCCTCCTCCAATTCATCATCAAATCCCATCTCACTACCCCAGCATCCTCACCACAATTCTTCCCACCACAGCACCACCACCACCACCGCCGCCGCCCCTTACCTGGGCACTAAATCGTTGGTGTCGTCCAAGTCACCACAAATACCCTTCCCAGGCTCCTCCATCCATCGACTAACCTGCAAGGAAGAAGAAATGAATTTAGAGCGTGCCACGAGCCGTAAGAAGTGATGAGGTAATAGCAAGTTATCTAAGGTTATTATTATTATTATTATTATTATTATTATTATTATTATTATTATTATTATTATTATCATTATTATTATTATTATCATTATCATTATCATTATCATTATTATTATTATTACTGTTATTATAAGAAATTAATCAGGTTGAGAGGCAGGGGTGCGGACACTATAAGCCGCCTCTTCACCCGCCCCAAACACCTGAGACGCCGAGAAAGAGAAAATGCAGGTGAGAGCAATGAGAGAAGTAGGAAGAGGGCGGGATAATAAAGAAGTCAAAAGAAATGGAGGGACAGAAAGGTAGGGCAACAAATATCATGACGTCATCTTAGTGTAGGCAGTAAGGTTCCGTCATGCACAGTGCTGACGTCACAACCGTTTACCTGGTGTGACGTCATCTCAGAGCAGGTGATGAGGCTCAGTTATACACAGGCATGACGTCACAACCGTTTACTTGGAGTGACGTCATTACAGTGAAGGTAATAAGGCTCCGTGGTGCAGTGGTTATCGTGCTTAGCTACGAATCCGCGGGCACGAATTTAATTCCCGGCCCGGGCAGTCGGCGTAAAACGGCTGTTCGTCTTCCCTTTCGGGCTGGTTGAAAAATTGGTACCTGGGGAAACCTGGGGAAGGTAAACTGTGGTAACCCGGATTTCACACTGGCCCATACCCCGGGGTGATGGTTCTTCCCACATCAGGTTCCAAGGGACAATGTGACGGAGATGAGCACCGAGGTCACACGCAGCTTTACTGTATGCCCCCAACTGTACATTTACCTGTGCCCGGTGGTGGCGTCACGGCCGTGTACCTGGTGACTTTATCGGCCGCACGTTCTCCCTTATTCTCGGAAGGCCTCGCGGCAAAGGTTCTTATCGGTAGCCAGAAATGTAATCATGTCGAGTGTATAAAAGAGAATATTTATGAAGGCAGAAGTAATGTAAAAGTCCGTAAGCTTACCAGGTACAGCCATCGTGACACACCACTCCTGACCTCAACGAAGAAGGGAAGGAACAAACATAACGTAACAGAAGTAGGAAGAAGAGGACGACGAGGAGGAAGAGGAGGATGAGAAGTACATGAAGAGAAAATACCAACAACTCTATAGCCCTGACGACAAGCCACTCCTGACCGCAACGAAGAGATGGGACAAACATAACGTAACAGAAGTAGGAAGAAGAGGACGAGGAGGAGGAGGGGGAGAAGAAAATGAAGGAAAAATACCAACTCAGTAACCCTGACGACGACAAACCACTCCTGACCTCAGCAAAGAAGAAAAACGAAAAAGAGAATGGACAAACATACCGCAACATAAGTAGGAAGAGGGAGAGAACGAGGAGGTGGAGGAAGATAAGTAAATGAAGGAGAAATACCAGCCACCCTACCACCCCTCGACAACAAACCACTTTCTGACCTCAACAAAGAAAGAAAGAACAAACACCAGCCACTCTACACTAACCCCAACTACAAACCACTCAAACACAAGCTTCTACAACCCCGACAAAGCACTTCTGCAGAAACGACGAACCACTCCTGACCTCTACGAACATGAAGAAGAAGAAGAGCAACAAAGAACACGACAGCTACCGCCTCTACCGTCGACCAGAAACTTGAAACAACCCACACAATGAGCAGAACAAATTCAATCCGACACGGGACCCAGAAAACTAGACCCCATCAGCTGACAGGAGGAGGAGGAGGAAGACGAGGACAAGAACAAGAAGAAAAGAACGAGGAGGAGGAGGAGGAGGAGAGAGAGAGAGAGAAGAACAAAAAGAACGAGGAGGAGAAGAAGGAGGAGGAAGAAGAAAAAAGGAGGGCGAAGATAACGAAAAGAACGAAAAGAACAAAAAGGAGGAAGGAAAAAACGAGAAGAAAGAGAAAAACGAAGAGGAGGAGGAACAGGAGGAGATGAAGAAAGGGGAAGACAAGGACGAGCAAGACGAGGAGTAATTGGATGAAGAAAAGAACGAAAACAAAGATCGAAGAAAAGAAGAAGAGGAGGAACGGCAAGGAACGTAGGGAATGACAGGTGGGAAGTGACGCGGAGAGGTGGATGGGATTAAGGGCCGTCCACGCTGGCAGGAAGGGCGGGGCGACACGTGATGAGGGAGAGGAGGAGGAGGAGGAAGAGGAGGAGGAAACATGGAAACATGGAAATGCAGGCAACAGAAAGCCTATTGGCTCATTACGAGGTCGCCCGCTTGGGTGATTTAATCTGCTCGACCGCCACTTGGGGCTTGGTGAGCAGATGAAAGCACCTCGATATTGAGGAGCAGATGGAAGCCCCTCGTTATTCAGTTTACTCCTGACGCAGCGAAATGACGGTCGATTCTATATTTGAAGGAGTTGATGGTATTCGCATTTACTACTTCTGAGGGAAGATTGTTCCAGTGGCGGATGACTCGGTTTGAAAAGAAACTCCTTCCAATGTCTGTGTTACATCGACTCGACTGAATGGGTAAACCGTTATTTCTAGTTCTTGAGTTGGTTTGCAGTTCAAAGAATTTGGAGTAATCGACGTTATTGAACTTTTTTAGATACTTGAAGACTTGAATCATATCCCCTCGTAGGCGTCTTTTCTCCAATGTAAAGAGATTGAGTCGCTTGAGTCGTTCCTCGTACGGTTGAGCCCTGAAGGTTGGAATCATCTTTGTGGCGCGTCGTTGAATCCTTTCCAGTAAAGCAATGTCCTTTCTGTAATTGGGAGACCAGAACTGCACTGCATACTGAGGTGCGGTCTTACCATGGAATTATACAAGGATAGCATCACGTCTGGTGTTTTACACTCGAAGTTCCTCGCTATGAACCCGAGCATAATGTTGGCCTTGTTGTATGCTTTTTTACAGTGATTCGCGTGTTTCAGGTCACTGCTGATAGTGTCTCCAAGATCCTTTTCCTCCTGCATCGCTTGCAGAGGTCTCCCATTCATGATGTATGTGTGGTTACTATTTTGGGACCCAATGTGCATGACTTTGCATTTGTCAACATTAAAAGACATTTGCCATTTTTCCGACCATTCGATAATGTGATTGAGGTCTTTCTGAATTATTTCGCAGTCGGTCTTTGTGAGGGCATCTCCACCCACCTTGGTGTCATCTGCAAATTTCGATATTGTGGATTTCAGTCCTGATTCTAGGTCATTCATATATATGATAAAGAGGATGGGTCCCAGCACTGACCCTTGAGGCACTCCACTAGTGACTGGAAGCCAATCGGAAGGCTGTCCGTTGAGTAGTACTCGTTGTTTTCTGTCGGTGAGCCAATCTCTTATCCACGCGATCAGATTGGCTCCGATGTCCGCCGAGTGCAGTTTCTTAAGGAGTCGCTCGTGCGGTACCTTGTCGAAGGCTTTCTGAAAGTCCAGGTATATAACATCACTGGGAATGTGGGCATCCCAGTTCTTATATATACCTTGGAAGAAGTCTAATAAATTCGTTAGGCAGGAGCGCTTGTTTCTGGAGCCATGCTGGGTGTCGGAGATTATATTATTGTTTTCTAGAAACTTAACAAGTTTATCTCTGATAATCTTTTCGAGTATTTTTCCTGCCACTGATGTCAAACTTATGGGCCTGTAGTTTAATGCAACGCTTTTGTCTCCTTTTTTTTTAAATCGGTGTTACGTTCGCCATCTTCCAGTCTTCCAGGACCTTGTTTAGTTGAACTGACCGGTTGAATATGGTAGTGAGTGGTTGAAGTATTTGTTGTTTAAGCTCTTTTAATAAACGCGGGGACAAACTGTCGGGTCCCGTTGATTTGTTCGTGTCGAGTTTGTCCAAGTACTTTTTTACTTCTTCGTCGCATATTGAGTCAATTTCCAGCGGCGTGATCTCACTCGGCGGGTCATGACCCTCGGGAATGGTTTCGATGTCCTCGACTGTGAATACGGATGCGAAGTTACTATTGAGGATTCTGGCCATCTGTTTACTGTCCTGAGTTACAGATCCAGTCTCGTCAGTCAGGGGACCAATATTGGATTTTACTTTCTTTTTCGATCTTATGTACGTGAAGAATTTCTTGGAGTTAGTTTTGATTTCGCGCGCTATTTGCTTTTCATAGTTGCGTTTGCTACTCCGAATAAGGCTGCGACAAGCTCTGAGGCTGTTGTGGTACTGTGTGCTGGCTTCGGCCGTAGCATTCTCTTTCATCAAATTATAATTCCTTTTTTTTAGGTTTATTGCCCTTTTTATTTCTCTGGTCATCCACGGTGGATCTATGGCCCCATTTACTCGCCTGGATTTCGTAGGCACTGTAGCATTCTCTACTTGCAACAGCTTATCTTTGAAGACGTTCCACGTGTTGTCGATTGTATTGTCGGTGATGCCAAGTTGGTCCCAGGTCGTAGGGGGAAGCAGCGCACGGGCTAAGTTGAAATTTCCTTTTTTGTAATCTGGTATCACTGACGGATTATCTACGAGTTTGTGACATATATTGATATTAAAACGGATTAAGTGGTGATCGCACCCATTAAGTTTCTCACCAACTGTACAGTCGCGAATGAGGTCGGGACAAGATGATGACAAAGGAAAAGAGAAGAACAGAAGGAAAAAGGAAGGAGCAGAATAATAATAAAGGTAAGAAGAAGTAAAGAAACAGCTGATTGCAAAGAAAAGGAGAATAAGAGGTTAGATGGATGTAGAGTGAGAGATTACGAAGGAAAATAGAAGAATAAAAGGAAGATGGAGATGAAGGAGCAGAAAAAGAATAAAAGGAAGATGGAGATGATGGAACAGAAGAAGAACAAAAGGAAGATGGAGATGAAGGAACAGAAGAAGAATAAAAGGAAGATGGAGATGAAGGAACAGAAGAAGAATAAAAGGAAGATGGAGGTGAAGGAGCAGAAGAAGAACAAAAGGAAGATGAAGATGAAGGAACAGAAGAAGAATAAAAGGAAGATGGAGATGAAGGAACAGAAGAAGAATAAAAGGAAGATGGAGATGAAGGAACAGAAGAAGAACAAAAGGAAGATGAAGATGAAGGAACAGAAGAAGAACAAAAGGAAGATGGAGATGAAGGAGCAGAAGAAGAACAAAAGGAAGATGGAGATGAAGGAACAGAAGAAGAACAAAAGGAAGATGGAGATGAAGGAGCAGAAGAAGAACAAAAGGAAGATGGAGATGAAGGAACAGAAGAAGAACAAAGGTAAGACGTAAAGAAACAGGTGATTGCAAAGAAAAGGAGAATAAGAGGTTAGATGGATGTACTAGAGTGAGAGATTACGAAGGAGAACAGAAGAATAAAAGGAAGATGGAGATGAAGGAACAGAAGAAGAATAAAAGGAAGATGGAGATGAAGGAACAGAAGAAGAACAAAAGGAAGGTGGAAATGAAGGAACAGACGAAGAACAAAGGTAAGAAGGAGTAAAGAAACAGTAGATGATGCGGAAGACGAGGGAAACAGAAGCAAGAAGTGTGTAAAGAAACAACAGTTGACAAAGGAAGACGCGGAGAAGTGCAAGAAAACAGGAGCAACAAAAGACACACAGACAGACGATTGGATTCGATTGGGTTGATTGATCAGAGAAGCTTGGCGCCGCGGCACCATCGAGTCACGAGGCGATGAATTCCTTTTGGGGGAAGATTAAGAGGAACCACAACTACATATGGAAGCAACAATACTTGAAGCACTTACGAGGAATCCAACTCTTCAAATAGATGAGATTAAGACTGGGGATAAAAAAGTAACATGTAATTCAGGAGAGGTCAGAACATAGCAATAGTTTTTTTTTTTTTTTTTTTTACATCAAAGGATGCGGCTAAAGGGGAACAAAAAGAGTAGGTACAAAAAAAAAAGCCCGCTGCTCGCCGCTCCCACAAAAGTAAAAAGTAAAGAGTAGCCAAAAGAGGTCAATTTCGGGTGGAGTTAGCAGACAAAAGAATACGAAAATGGATTACCCTAAAATACAACGCTGTAACGAAGGCCGAAGAGTAGATTAGTGGGAGGAGAAGAACGGTAGGGGTAGGAACACTTGATATGAGAACACCTTAGTGGGATGAACACTTAAAATCTGACGTTGTGACCTCAGTAACAATAGGTCGACCCTTCCCCCTTTAAAGAAAAACTAGGTCAGTAAGCTTATACGTTTGAATTTCAGCGTTGTAACCAGAGTATAAAATTAAACAACCCCTTCCCTTCCTGATTCGAGCAGGATAATGGTTCGTTTATAGGCTTTTAACACTCAAAACCCAATGCTGTAGCCAGAATAACAATAAACTGATCTCCCCCCCTCATAAAGAAACCCAAACTAATAGAAGTGTCATAAGTGTATAACAGTCGCAGCAAAAACAACGTCAAAGAATACAACAGTCACTAGAAGCAAGAACACAAAAACGATTAGTTAAGAAACATACAAACAACAACAAAAAATCACTATACCCCATCAATTCTCCTCAACAAACATCACAGAGACCAGGCCACCAACACCATCCCAGACCCAGTGGCTTAGACGTCGCAAACTCTAGGACTATAAAAAAAGAACGCTTGAGAATACAAAAAAAAAAAAAAAAAAACAGTTGCTAGACAAACCCTCCAATACAAAAACTGACCACCACTATACACCATCAATTCCCCCTTAACAAAAGCAACACAGAGACCAGGCCACCAACACCTTCCCAGACCCAATGGATTAGAACTCCGGCCCAGCAGCAGCGGCGGCGAGGAGGGCCAGGCGGGCGAGATGTGTGACAGGACGACAATGGCCTACAAATTGGTGCCAGGAAGAGGAAGACGAGGAGGAGGAGGAGGAGGAGGAGGAAGAGTGCGCCGCCGGACCAGCAGACGGAGGAATATTGGCTGACAACGGAACATGTTAGCGGGGAAACAGTGGTAACCCGAGGAGGAGGGGGAAGGGAAGAGAGGGACGGGACATGATAGGGAACGCTGGCTGACATGAGTGGACATTTGTAACCGGAGAACGTGGGGGAAAGGAAAGAAAGGGACATGTTGATAAGGGAACGCTGGGTGACGGGGGAAGGCTTGGGGACGAAGGCAGAGCTGGGTGACGTAAGGAAGCGGGGGAAGAGGAAAGGGAAAAGGCAGTGAAGGGAAGGAACGTTGGGTAAAGGGAAAAAACGTTGGGGGAAAGGAAGAAAACGTTGGATGCAGGGTCGAAACGTTGGGTGAAAGGACACCTGAGTGAGGGAATGAAAAATGGAAGATTGGTCGCAGGGAATGAACGTTGAATAAGGAGAATGAACGTTGAGTGAAGGAAAGAAACGTGAAGTGAAAGAAGGGAACGGCGGGTGAAGGCAAAGAGAAAGAAGCATCCCGTTCAAAGCCCGGCCATCGCATCTCCTCGTTACGGGATCCATTCGGCGCAGCATCTTTACATCACGTCGCTATTTACGCCCGGAAATTAATACTGACGCGTTCCCTCTTTGGCCCGCCGTCACAATTGCCTTCCCTCCTTCCCCTTTTTCCTTCCTCGCTCGTTTTAGTGACAGTATCAACGAGGGACGTAACTTGCTCTCCTTTACGCCTCCTTCCTCCTTTTCCAGCTGTTTCCGCCACGTTACTCTTCTTACTTAACACTGGGCGGCTACCTAATACATGAGCGGCTTATCCCTAACCATTTAGGGGCTTACACACCCACTTTAGGTAAGAATATGGTAGAGGTTGTGTCATTACTTACATGGGTAGTTTTATGAACCTAGTGATAGCTTCAATTTAACACTGGGCGGTTACCTAATACATGTGACTCGTATTCTAAAACATTTCTAAGCTTAAACACACACACACATTTGGTAAGGCTTTCGTAGAGGTTGTGTTAGTATTTCCACGAGTAGTTTTATGAGCCTAGTGATAGTTTGACGAGGCTTCTCCACCCATATGCCCAAACAATGCAGGGCTTCCACACCTACAGTTGATAAGGCTTTCGTAGAGATTTTGTTGGTGTTTCAAAGGGTAGTTTAATGAGCCTAGTGATAGTTTAACAAGGCTTCCACACCATGAATGTGAAGAAACACTCATGGGAACACGTTTAATCTCCTGCGTGGCCTTTGGAAATAGTTGATAGTCTCTTCACTCAGGAGCAGGAGAGCCTTAATACAGTGATGAATGCACGTATCACAGGTGTAGTATTTGCTTTTCCAACAATATAATACAAACTATCTCGCCTCTTTACCTCACTGAATTGAGAGCCTGATTGGCACATGTGTTGGAAAACTGGACACTAAAAACGTATTGGAATATTTACCGGCGATAGAAATTTAACACACAAAAAGGGGAAAGAATCAGAGCAAAGATTCAACATAAACTGAGCGAAAAAAAATATATTGGAAGAACAGCCGCCGATAGAAATTCAACGCACAACAATGGGAAAGAATTAAAGCAAAAAATCAACTTAAACTCCCTGAAAACGTATTAGAAAATCAGACCGATTGAAATTCAACACACACACAAAACAAGGAAAAAAAAAATGCCTAGAAAACGTATTAGAAGATCAGACAGCGATAGAAATTCAACACACAACAAAGGGAAAGAATTAAAGCAAAAAAAAAAAAATTCAACATAAACTGCCTGAAAACGTATTAGATCAGACAGCGATAGAAATTTAAAACACATAAAAAAGGGAAGAATTAGTGAGCAAAGATTCAACATAAACTCCCTGCAACACGTGACTGGCTGGGATCTGATAACGGAACTGCAACGAAGAGCCAGAGACGTAAAAACACAATCAACGACCAATGAATTTTAATTTAAAACAACAGCGAAAAGAGATGAGGGAAAGAAGGCAAGGCACTCGTTCCTGCAGTCTGATTAAAACCTTGACCTAACACCCGACGAACGTGACAAAGGAGAACTGTGAAATGAACATGCACGATTTAAATATATATCGTCATAAAAAAGAACGTGTTAAAAATGAATACAGGAATGTAAATATTAAAAGGCACTGCTCATTATTAACGTAACCTACTTAAAATGAATAGTTAAACCAAGGTGAACTGCATAAAACAAAGACTGACAACTGAAATGAATGGGTTAAAATATCTAATCATTACAGAGAACTTGTTGAAACTGAATATCGAGAAGGGAAATTAAAAGGCAATGCCCATCTCTTTACTCTTTTATAAAGGAGTAGTGATTCGCGGGATTTTTTTATTGTTTTCCTTTTTTTTTTTTTTTTGGCCTTGAGCTGCTTCCTTTACTGTAAAAACAAATCTAAAATCGAAAAGAATTGTACAAAGGACTGACAACTGAGAATGCACGAGTTAAAATATCTAACCTACCTACTTAACAATTATCAGGATCTTTTTCATTGTTTTCCTTTTTTTTTTTTTTTTTTGCCTTTGAGCTGCTTCCTTTACTGTAAAAAAAAATCTAAAATCGAAGAGAATTGTACAAAGGACTGACAACTGAGAATACACACGTTGAAATACCTAACCATGAAAGAGAATATATTAAAAAAAAAATAATATAGAAAAGGAAATACTAAAGCTTAATGCGAATCGTTGAAGTAATAGGATTAAAATCAATAGACAAACCGAGGTGAACTGTACGAAGGAAAGACTGACAACTAAAAATGCATGTTATAAATATCTAACCATTGAAGAACTTGTTAAAAATGCATATCAAAAGGAAACACTGCTTAATATTGTACAAAGGAACACTGACAACTAAAAATGCATGTTATAAATATCTAACCTTTGAAGAACTTGTTAAAAATGCATATCAAAAGGAAACACTGCTTAATATTGTACAAAGGAACACTGACAACTAAAAATGCATGTTATAAATATCTAACCTTTGAAGAACTTGTTAAAAATGCATATCAAAAGGAAACACTGGTTAATATTGTACAAAGGAACACTGACAACTAGAAAATGCATGTTATAAATATCTAACATTGAAGAACTTATTAAAAATGCATATCGAAAGGAAACACTGCTTAGGACTGTACGAAGGAAAGACTGGCAACTTAAAAATGCATGTTATAAATATCTAACCATTGAAGAACTTGTTAAAAATGCATATCAAAAGGAAACACTGCTTAAAATCGATAGACACACCGAGAAGAGATTAAATAAATGCACTAAGGAAGACTTAAAAAATGCGTTTAGCTCACAAAATATGTCACCAATAGAGATAACGTATTTACAATGACTAATAAAACAAGAAATATATAGACCACCCAACATATATTTATTATTTTAACTCGCTCAGAGGCTTCACTAATCGACCAACACAAGGAGGAACAAAATAAGACAGACTACCAAAGAAAACGTACTAATATAACACCTAACTAATTCTGAAAACTGATTAGGAGCAACAAAAAAAGTAAAATAAATGGAGCAGCCAACACATTTTTGTAACTCGCTGAGAGGCTTCACTAATCAACCAACACAAGGAGGAATAAAATAAGACAGACTAGCAACGAAAACGTACTAATATAACCTCTAACCATCCCTGAAAAATTATTAGGGGCAACAAAATAGGAAAATATATAGAGCAACCAACACACATCAATCTTATAACTCTCTTAGAATCTCTTTCACTAAACGCCCAGCCAAAGGAAACACTAACAGCAACACCTTAACTAATTCAAACCAACAAGAGAAGCAAAACATATATAGAGCAACCAACACACCCGAACACATCATTCCCACAACTCCCTCCACGCCTTCACTAAACGCCCACAACACCGAGAACAAAAGCCCGCAGACCCACGACCCAGTCAGCCTTCCCTCACGACCCTCCCTCACGCAGTTCCCTCACGACTCCAGACTCACAAATGATATGGAAGGGAAGTGAAGGGAGGCGGACAGATACTTGACCTAACGGAAACAGGGTATTCATAAGGGGTTGGGAGGTCAGCGGTATGAAGAGGGAGATTAAAAAATATATTGAAAGGTATTAAAGGTGGATAGATAGATAGATAGATAGATATATAGATAGATAGATAGAGAGAGAGAGAGAGAGAGAGAGAGAGAGGAGAGAGAGAGAGAGAGAGAGAGAGAGAGAGAGAGAGAGAGAGAGAGAGAGAGAGAGAGAGAGAGAGAGAGAGAGAGAGAGAGAGAGAATGTATGAATGAACGAAGGAATCAATTCACGAATTATTGAATGGAAGAAAGAAAGAAAGAGAGGAAAGAAAGACAGCAAAGAAATGAGGCAAAAAAGGAAATAATGAATGAATGAATGAAATATTAAAAGGAAAAGAAAATGAAAGAAAATGAAAGGAAATAAAAAAAAAGGTGTGTATGTGTGTGTGTGTTTACCAATATGTATTTTATCATAGAATTTGTTTTAAAAATTGGGTAAATGTTTTGACACGCAAGATTTTTCGTTTAGTAAAGTGTGTGTGTGTGTGTGTGTGTGTGTGTGTGTGTGTGTGTGTGTGTGTGTGTGTGTGTGTGTGTGTGTGTGTGTGTGTGTGTGTGTGTGTGTTGCCCGCATGCATGGTTAGCGGGACCCATTCACTATAAACTTAAACTCCTCCTCCTCCTCCTCCTCCTCCTCCTCCTCTTCCTTCTTCTCTAACGTGTTTCATATCCTGTCTTTCTTTTTTTTTCTTTCCTCCATTGTATGTTTTTTATTCTCTTTCTTTATTTCTTTTTTTTCTCTTTTTGTCTGCTTTATTAATACATTCTTCTTTCTTCTTTTTCTTCTTTTTCTTCTTCTTCTTCGTCTTTTCGTTTTTCTTTTCTTTATTTTCTTTTGGTGTTCTTCCTTACATGATATTTCTGCTTCATCTGCTCTCTCTCTCTCTCTCTCTCTCTCTCTCTCTCTCTCTCTCTCTCTCTCTCTCTCTCTCTCTCTCTCTCTCTCTCTCTCTCTCTCTCTCTCTCTCTCTCTCTCTCTCTCTCTCTCTCTCTTATTTATTACATCAACCTTCTACTCATTCTCTCTTATTCACCCTCCTCCTCCTCTTACACGTCTCCCTCCTACTCTATTTCATCTACTAAACTTTCTCCTCCTCCTCCTCCTCCTCCTCCTCCTCTTCTTCCTCCATCTATGTCTTCTACTAGACTGCATGCCTTTTTTTCTCTCACTTCCCTTCTTTTTTCCTCCTCCTCCTCCTCCTCCGGCACCTAAGTTTCCAGTACTGCCCAAAAAGCTCCCAGCTTTAAATGGGCTCCCTGCACTACAAAATTATTGTAAATACATAATTGTATAAAGGGATGATAAAATGTTTCAAATGTTTTTCAAATGTTTTTCCTGCTCCTCCTCTACTAAACCTCGATACACTACTTCCTCCTCGCCCATTCAAATTGCAACTTTATGCAACCTAACACACACACACACACACACACACACACACACACACACACACACACACACACACACACACACACACACACACACGAATTCTTGAAATGTTTCGTAAAAGTGAAATAAAATAAAGAAAGAAATACGAGCAAGAAAAGTCTAGCACGCATTTAGTTAATGTTGAGAAGGAGTAAAAATGGAGTCTCTCTCTCTCTCTCTCTCTCTCTCTCTCTCTCTCTCTCTCTCTCTCTCTCTCTCTCTCTCTCTCTCTCTCTCTCTCTCTCTCTCTCTCTCTCTCTCTCTCTCTCTCTCTCTCTCTCTCTCTCTCTCTCTCTCTCTCTCTCTCTCTCTCTCTCTTATTTATTACATCAACCTTCTATTCCCCCTTTCTTATTCACCCTCCTCTTCTTTCTCCTCCTCCTGGAAAGGAAAAAAAATGTCTTCATCTGTTTCTCTCTCTCTCTCTCTCTCTCTCTCTCTCTCTCTCTCTCTCTCTCTCTCTCTCTCTCTCTCTCTCTCTCTCTCTCTCTCTCTCTCTCTCATTGCTAATATTTTTCTTTCTCGTTCTCTCTACCTGTCTTTCTCTCTCTCCTCTCTTCCACATCTTTCTCTCTCTCGCGTTCCTTTCTTCCTTCCTTTCTTCCCTCGTCCATTCACTGCAATTGTTTTATCTATCTATCTATCTATCTAGCAACCTGTCTATCTCCTCTCTGTCTCTTTTTCGGTTTCCTTCCTTCCTTTCTTCGTCCATTTACCGCCATTCCAGCTATCTATCTATCTATCTCCTCTCTTTCTGTCACTTTCTCGTCCTCCTTCCTTCTTTCTTTCGTCCATTCAGGGTCATTGTTTCATCTATCTATCTATCTCCTCCCTTTCTATCTCTTTCTCTTACTCCTTCCTTCCTTCCTTTCTTCGTTCGTCCATTCAGCGCCATTGCTCAATCAATCTATGTATCTAACTGCCAATCTATCTCCTCTCCTCTATATCTATCTTTCTATCTCTCTTTCCCGTACTCGTACTCCTTCCTTCTTTCCTTAAACCATTCACTGCCATTGTTTCCGGGAAGAATTAAGGCGGCTTTACACCTGGCAATTCCTGGTCGTCAATATAGCCGCGACGTGCTGCCGGCAGCATTTTTGGTCTGGGTCTGGGTCTGGGAGCCCTTCTCGCGGCAAGGGCTCTGCAGCTGAGCGTGTCCGTCTTGTATTGCCGACTGGCGGCTGGGTACAACATGTCGGCGCCAATAAAACAAGAAATGACAGATACAGACAACAAGATTTGGAGCCGAGAGGCCGAGGTGGCATTGCTAGAAGAAGTGAGGCAGCATAGATACTTGCGGGAGCCACAAGATAAGCTGTATGAGAATTAGCTGAGTCTACGCAAAACAACTTTTGAGAGAGTGGCAGCAACATTACGATAAATGTTTATCTCTTTGCGAGAAATCGAAGGAGGTAAGGAACGATTATTTTCGTGTATTATATAATCACACTATGTAACGCCTGGGGGTTGCGATGGCATGTTCCTCCCTTCTCCTTTGTTATTAAATGCAACAATGAACAATCAATCAATCAATTAATACTACTTATAATAAACTTACTTTACTTAAAGTATTTCTACAATATTAGGCTAATGGACCAAACTCATTGTGGTTTTAAGATATGGCAGTAGCCTTTTGGGGTGTCTAGGATGAATTCATGCCCTTGCATTTACTAGCAGTTCACGTCTTGATGCTCCCGGCGGCTCCTCCCACGTGTGAACGTACTTGCTCCCGAGAGCACCCAGCTGGTCTAGCCGCTAGATCGTCGCGGCTGTACTGCCGGCCAGGATTGCCAGGTGTAAAGCCGCCTTTAGCGTAACATCACACGGCGCGCTAACACCCAAAATTACCAGCCACTGAAAGTAACGGACGGCGGAGTTAATGTCATCTTGGGCCGAGTTATCAAGGAGAGCAAGCAAAAGGGGGAGGAGGAGGAGGAGGAGGAGGAGGGATGGGCTCGCCGCCGCTGCCTGCCTACCGGGAACTGACGATATGCCTCTTCTTCTTAATTTTCCTTCTCCTCCTCCTCTTTCTTCTTCCTCCTCCTCCTATTACTTATTCTCTTATCTCTTTACGTCTTGAGGTGTTACTGTTTTAAATTATGCCTCTTCCTCCTCCTCTTCCTCCTCCTCCTCCTCCTCCTCCTCCTCCTCCTCCTCCTCCTCCTCTTTCTTTTCGTCTTACTCTTTCTTGCAACTCATCTTAATCCAGCTCTTCCTCCTCCTCCTCCTTCTACTTTTTTTCTTTTTCTTCCTCCTCCTCCTCATCTTCTCTTTCTCCTCTTCCTCCTCCTCTTAATTTCTGCTTTTTTCTTTGTTTTTGTTTTTTTGTTTACCTGTTTCATTTCTTCCATTTTTTCCTCCTTATTCATTTTCTCTTTCTCCTCTACCACCACCTCCTCCTCCTCCTCCTCCTCCTCCTCCGCCTCCTCCTCCTCCTCGCCCTCATCTCCCCGGCCTCTCATCGCCTCCTCAGCTAATAGAGAATGAAGTTATTGGAACGGCCCTCAATCCTCAGTCTTCGCCGCTCCTCAGGGCTCAGCAATAAACCCAAAATTAGCAGCTGCAGGGATTATTGGCCGACCCGCCGACGCATTAAGCCACTGGTAGGAACACGTATATAGGCTTGACGGGTGATGGTGAAAGGAAGGAGGAGTTGAGAGGGAAAGACAATTAGAGAGGAGGGAGATATTAGCGGTCATTAAGAAACATATTAAGAGACACAGGGAGATATTAAGGCCATTGGGAGACAAGGCCGGGATGGGCACGTACAGGCTTAACAAGTGATGCTGGATGGAAGAGTTGAGAGGGGGAGAGAGAGAGAAAGAGGGACATATCAAGAATCATATAAAGGGATGTATTAAGAGACATAGAGATGTATAAATAAAAACCCACACTGGCAGACGATAGTTATATTTTTAACCAAACAGTTTCGGTAGAGAGATATTAAGGGATATGCCATTTCTCGAAGCACATGTGAAATCTCGTCTACTGGGGACAACTTTTTTTTTTTTCAATCTGACACCCGTTCACGCAGATCTCTTAGTTTACGTTTCTTGTTCCATGCTTACGTTCCATGTTAGTTACGATCTGAGAAACACAGTCATTCACTGGGTTATATCACTGAGAGAGGCATAACCGAAGCTACTGTTCCAGGAGTCAAGTTTTACACGTTTCCCCCGACGCCCCGCCAGTCATTATAAACCATCGTGGCTAAAGTCACCACAACACACTAATGGGCCTTGAGTGTTAACGATGGCGCCTCTAAAACACTCAGTGGCTCGGGTAAATCTCCCCGCCCATTCCTCCCTCCCGCCCACGCTGCTATAATCTTCTTCTTCTTCTTCTTCTTCTTCTTCTTCTTCTTCTTCCTCCTCCTCCTCCTCCTCCTCCAATTTTTAGTTCTAGCGATCACCGAACAATCACATTCAGCATCAATATGAAAGAAAGTAAAGTAACTCCTAGTAAAGAAAAGGTGCCTGATTATCAGAGAGCGAATTTTGCAAGACTCCGATCAATTCTAAATAATTCTGACTGGACTGAAATCACGGCGAAAACAGATATTGATAAATCTTGGGGGGCCTTCACCACAATATTGAACAATGCCATAAGCATATGCGTACCCTATCGTAACAGACGTTCAGCTTCTAAGAAGAAACCCAAATGGTGGAATAACGAAATTCAAAATAGCCTATCTCTTAAAAAACGCGTATACAGTAGGTACATATCATCTCAGAGCGAGGTTGACAAACTAGAGTTGGACAGAATTCGCCGCGAAACCAAGAAATTAATAAAACGAAGCAAGAAAAATCTTGAAGAATATATAGCGGAAACAAGTAAATCTAATCCTAAAGAATTTTTCAGCAATGTAAATAATAAAAAGTCACTCACTTGTGGTATCGGACCGCTTGCTAATGAAAATGGTAACCACACGAACGATGAAAATGAAATGGCTACAATCCTAAATAACTTTTTCGCATCCGTATTTACCGACGAAGATTGTTTATCACCTCAACCGCCGGAGGTTAGAAGGACCGAAAAGATGTTAAGTGGCGTGCTCATCGTAGAAAGTGACATTTTACGCACAATTGAAAAGATTAAAGAAAGCAAAGCTCCTGGTCCAGACAAAATTACCCCTAGGGTCTTAAAAGAAATCAAACATCAAATTTGTAAACCGCTCTCCATCATATTCAATAAATCTTTAACAGCTGGAAAAGTTCCGTCGGATTGGAAACTTGCAAATGTCACACCAATTTTCAAAAAGGGGGACAAGTCTCATCCTGGAAACTATCGACCAATTAGCCTGACATCTATTGTTTGTAAGTTAATGGAGACTATCATTCGCGACAATATGGTGAAATTCTTCGAAGAAAATAATATAATAAATAATTCGCAACATGGCTTCCGTAGTAAACGTTCGTATTTGACTAACTTACTAGATTTTTTTCACTATATTTTTGAGGTGTTCGATGAAAGCAGATCAGTAGATATCATATATCTGGATTTTCAAAAGGCATTTGATAAGGTCCCCCACCAACGATTGCTCAGCAAACTACTGGCGCACGGTATCTCGGGTAACATTCACAATTGGCTTGCGGACTGGCTCTCTGAGCGGAAACAGAGAGTAGTTCTAAACGGTGTTACATCTAACTGGCTCGATGTCAAAAGCGGCGTACCTCAAGGATCAGTGCTTGGCCCCATGCTCTTCTTAATTTATGTTAATGATATCGATGATGGGCTCACTTGCAAAGTATCAAAATTTGCTGATGACACAAAAATTGCTAGTAAAGTAACTGCGATACTCGACGAAGAAGCTTTACAATCAGATATAGATCGACTTGCACGTTGGGCCAATCAATGGCAAATGAAATTTAACGTTGAGAAATGAAAAGTGTTGCACATCGGAAAAAATAACAATCGCGTTCGGTACGTAATGAATGGCCAACAACTTTCTGCAGTAAGTAAAGAAAAGGATCTTGGAATCACTATATCAAGCGATTTAAAGCCCGGTCAGCATTGTTCAGAGGTAGTTAAAACTGCAAATAAATTGGTTGGCTTCATCGGACGAGTCTTTAATAATAAATCGGAAAAAGTAATATTAAACTGTATAATTCGTTGGTTCGACCCCGTCTAGAGTACTGTGTACAGTTTTGGTCTCCCTACTACAGAAAAGACATAGAAAAGTTGGAACGGGTCCAACGAAGAGTAACAAAGATGATTCCTAGGTTGAGAAATTTGTCATATGAACAAAGGCTTAAAGAAGTAAATTTATTCAGCCTATCAAAACGAAGAATGCGAGGCGATCTAATAGAAGTGTTTAAATGTTCAAAGGATTCAGTGATATTAATGGAAGATTACTTTACAATTGATCGATCAAATAGAACAAGAAGAAATCACAATTTGAAGATAAGTGGTAAAAGATTCTCGTCGCACGAAGCTAAACACTTCTTCTTCAATCGAGTTGTTAATGTTTGGAACTCTCTACCTTGTGATGTCGTTGATAGTACAACAGTTACGGCCTTCAAGAATAGATTAGACAAGTGTTTTGAATCCAACCAGCAACTAAGATATTACTCATTGTCGTAATAACGTTAAGTTCTTTCGAATACTGGTGTCCTTGTCCGCTTTTATCGCCCGGTTAGTGGTAGCAGTAATGGTAGTTCTTTCCTCTTTCCGACATAAATTCCATGCAGTTTTTCCATGCTGCATGGTTCTTTTTCCTTTCCTGCCAGCTTTGGCTGGAGGGATGGGGGGGTGGGGAGGAGCCTTCGCCTTTGCTGTCCTTCATCTTCCACCTTTGATTAGATAGTTAGTGTAGCTTGTCACAAACAACCTCGTAAGGACCAGCAGGTCTGCTGTTGTTTGTTCTTCCTTTGTGTTCCTTTGTGTTCCTCTTCCTCCAATTCATCATCAAATCCCATCTCACTACCCCAGCATCCTCACCACAATTCTTCCCACCACAGCACCACCACCACCACCACCACTTACCTAGGCACTAAATCGTTGGTGTCGTCCAAGTCGCCACAAATACCCTTCCCAGGCTCGTCCATCCATCGACTAACCTGCAAGGAAGAAGAAATGATCTTAGAGCGTGCCACGAGCCGTAAGAAGTGATGAGGTAATAGCAAGTTATCTAAGGTTATTATTATTATTATTATTATTATTATTATTATTATTATTATTATTATTATTATTATTATTATTATTATTATTATTATTATTATTATTATTATTATTATTATTATATTATCGTTATCATTATCATTATTATTATTATTATTATTATTATTATTATTATTATTATTATTATTATTATTATTATTATATTATCGTTATCATTATCATTATTATTATTATTATTATTATTATTATTGTTATTGTTATTGTTATTATTATTATTATTATTATTATTATTATTATTATTATTATTATTATTATTAGTAGTAGTAGTAGTAGTAGTAGTAGTAGTAGTATAAGAAATTAATCAGGTTGAGAGGGAGGAGTGCGGACACTATAAGCCGCCTCTTCACCCGCCCCAAACACCTGAGACGCCGAGAAAGAGAAAATGCAGGTGAGAGCAATGAGAGAAGTAGGAAGAGGGCGAGATAATAAAGAAGTTAAAAGAAATGGAGGGACAGAAAGGTAGGGCAACAAATATCATGACGTCATCTTAGTGTAGGCAGTAAGGTTCCGTCATGCACAGTGCTGACGTCACAAGCGTTTACCTGGTGTGACGTCATCTTAGTGCGGGTAATGAGGCCCAGTTATACACAGGCATGACGTCACAACCATTTAATTGGAGTGACGTCATTGTAGTGTAGGCAATTAGGCTCAGTGGTGCAACGGTTATCATGCTTAGCTACGAATCCGCGGGCATGGGTTCGATTCCCGGCCCGGGCACTCGGCGTGAAGCCCATCCAGCTGTTCGTCTTCCCTTTCGGGCTGGTTGAAAAATTGGTACCTGGGGAAACCTGGGGAAGGTAAACTGTGGTAACCCGGATGTCACACTGGCCCATACCCCGGGGTGATGGTTCTTTCCACATCAGGTTCCAAGGGCCAATGTGACGGAAATGAGCACCGAGGCCACGCGCAGCTATACTGTATGCCCCCAACTGTACCTTTACCTGTGCCCGGTGGTGGCGTCACGGCCCTGTACCTGGTGACTGTATCGGCCGCACGTTCTCCCTTATTCTCGGAAGGCCTCGCGGCAAAGGTTCTTATCGGTAGCCAGAAATGTAATCATGCCAAGTGTATAAAAGAGAATATTTATGAAGGCAGAAGTAATGTAAAAGTCCGTCAGCTTATCAGGTACAGCCATCGTGACACACCACTCCTGACCTCAACGAAGAAGAGAAGGAACAAACATAACGTAACAGAAGTAGGAAGAAGAGGACGACGAGGAGGAGGAGGAGAAGTATGAGAGGAAAATATAGCCAACTCTTTTAACCCTGACGACAAGTACTCTGACTTCCAACAGAGAGGAAGGAACAACATAACAGCAACAGTAGGAAGAGGACGACGAGGGAGGGAAAGAAAGGGGAAATGAATGAAGGACAAGTAACAACTCTTTAACCCTGACGACAAGCCACTCCTGACTTCAACGAAGAAGGGAAGGAACAAACATAACGTAACAGAAGTAGGAAGAAGAGGACGACGAGGAGGAAGAGAAGGGGAAGTAGATGAAGGACAAGTACCAACAAGTCTATAACCCTGACGACAAGCCACTCCTGACCTCAACGAAGAAGAGAAGGGACAAACATAACGTAACAGAAGTAGGAAGAAGAGGACGAGAGAGAGAAGAGTAGATGAAGGATAATGTAACAAGTCTAACCCACAAACAAACCGCAACCTCAACAGAAGAGAAGGACAAACATAACAGCAAGAAGCGAAGAGGACGAGGAGGAGGAGGAGGAGGAGGAGGGGAGAAGAAAATGAAGGAAAAATACCAACTCAATAACCCTGACGACGGCAAACCACTCCTGACCTCAGCTAAGAAGAAAAATGAAAAGGAGAATGGACAAACATACCGCAACATAAGTAGGAAGAGGAGGAGAACGAGGAGGTGGAGAAAGATAAGTAAATGAAGGAGAAATACCAGCCACCCTACAGCCCCCTCGACAACAAACCACTTTCTGACCTCAACAAAGAAAAAAAGAACAAACACCAGCCACTCTACACTAACCCCAACTACAAACCACTCAAACACAAGCTTCTACAACCCCGACAAAGCACCCCAACACAAGCTTCTACAAATACGACAACCAGCTCCTCAAATACAAGGCTTCTGCAGCAACGACGAACCACTCCTGACCTCTACGAACATGAAGAAGAAGAAGAGCAACAAAGAACACGACAGCTACCACCTCTACCGTCGACCAGCAACTTGAAACAACCCACACAATGAGCAGAACAAATTCAATCCGACACGGGACCCAGAGAACTCGACCCCATCAGCTGACAGGAGGAGGAGGAGGAAAACGAGGACAAGAACAAGAAGAAAAGAACGAGGAGGAGGAGGAGGACGAGGAGAGAGAGAGAAGAACAAAAAGAACGAGGAGGAGAAGAAGGAGGAGGAAGAAGAAAAAAGGAGGGCGAAGAAAACGGAAAGAACGAAAAGAACAAAAAGGAGGAAGGAAAAGACGAGAAGAAAGAGAAAAACGAAGAGGAGGAGGAACAGGAGGAGATGAAGAAAGGGGAAGACAAGGACGAGCAAGACGAGGAGTAATTGGATGAAGAAAATAACGAAAACAAAGATCGAAGAAAAGAAGAAGAGGAGGAACGGCAAGAACGCAGGAATGACAGGCGGGAAGTGACGCGGAGAGGTGGATGGGATTAAGGGCTGTCCACGCTGGCAGGAAGGGCAGGGCGACACGTGATGAGGGAGAGAGAGGGAGGAGGAGGAGGGAAGAGGAGGAGGAGGGAGAAGAGAAGGAGGAGGGAGGAAAAGAATAGAGAAAAGAAACATATGAAAGAAGAAATTAGAGAGGAGAAAAGACAAACAAAACAAAGAAATGAAAAGTAGAATGAAGAAGAGGAAGAGGAGGAGGAGGAGGAAGAGAAAGAGGAAGGAAGAACGTAGGAAAAAAATATATAAACAAACAACAAATGAAAAGGCAGAAAGATGAGGACGAGGAAGAGGAGGAGTAGGAGGAGGAGGAGGAGGAGGAGGATGGAGGCGATGAGAGGAGAGTGGGGCCGGAGAATACCACTGCTCTCTCTTTCTCTCTCTCTCTCTCTCTCTCTGGTGGTGGTGATGGTGGTGGTGATGGTGGTGGTGGGAATGATTGTGGTGAGGATGCTGTGGCAGTGAGACGAGACTTGATGATGATGAAGTGGAGGAGGAAGAGGAGGAGGAGGAGGAGGAAGGAAGAAACTAGAAAATGTGCCGGGTTGGGGCCGAATACCATCTCAGCCCCTCAAACAAGCCTACTGGATCAATAGGCGGAGACAAAAAAAAAAAAATAGAAAAGAAGAAAAAAACCAGAAATGCATGAAAACGAAGGAGGGGGAGGAGGAGGAAGAGGAGAGAGGAAAGGAGAAACATAAAGAAGGAAAAATAAAACGATGAAAAAGGAAAAAAAGCAGAAAGACAAAGAAGTGCAAGCAAAAAAGAGGAAGGAAAAAAAGAAAAGAAAGTCAGGAAATGAAGGAGAAATAAATAAATCGAAGAAACAAAAAAAGATGAACAAAAAACAAAGGAAGAGAGAAAGAAAAAGAAGAAAACGAGCAAACAAATAAAACATAGGGCTAGGTCACTCAATTAAAAGCACAAACAATACAACATTAGAAAGAAGAAAAAGGGAACAGAGACAGAGACAGAAGACAGAGGAAAAAGAGAGAGAGGGAGGTGGCAGACCTAAGTTAAAACATAAAAAACAAAAGGAGAGAGAGAGAGAGATATTTAGAGAGAGAGAGAGAGAGAGAGAGAGAGAGAGAGAGAGAGAGAGAGAGAGAGAGAGAGAGAGAGAGAGAGAGAGAGAGAGAGAGGGGAGAGAGAGAGGAGAGCGAAAGAGAGGGAGAGAGATGGAGAGAGAGAAAAGGAGAGGGAGAGAAGACTAGGGACAACGAGAACAAGAGAAGAGAGATAAAGAAAAAGGATAGAGAGGACTGAGGTTTTTTTTGAGAATTGAATAAAAGCATAAAAAGAATGGAGGATAAATAGAATATCATAATATATATATATTTATATATAGAGAGATGAGAGAGAGAGTGAGAGAGAGAGAGAGAGAGAGAGAGAGAGAGAGAGAGAGAGAGAGAGAGAGAGAGAGAGAGAGAGAGAGAGAGAGAGAGAAGAGAGAGAGAGAGAGAGAGAGAGAGAGAGAGAGAGAGAGAGGAGAGAGAGAGAGAGAGAGAGAGAGAGAGAGAGAGAGAGAGAGAGAGAGAGAGAGAGAGAGAATTGAATAACATAAAAAGCGCCTGAACAGAAAATGAAGGCGAAATAAGACTGAGAGAGGTCAAAGTGAGAGAGAAAATGTTGCCCAGATAAAGTTAAGTAAGCCAGAGAGAGGAGAGGGAGAGGGAGTGGAAGGTTGTTAAGTGGAAGAGGGAATGGACGAGGAGGAAGGACAGAGAGAGAGAGAGAGAGAGAGAGAGAGAGAGAGAGAGAGAGAGAGAGAGAGAGAGAGAGAGGAGAGAGAGAGAGAGAGAGAGAGAGAGAGAGAGAGAGAGAGAGAGAGAGAGAGAGAGAGAGAGAGAGAGAGAGAGAGAGAGAGAGAGAGAGAGAGAGAGAGAGAGAGAGAGAGAGAGACACACACAAACAGATTGATAAACAGACAGACAGGCAGACTGACAGACATATAAAGACAGACATATCAAGAGACCACGACACCTCTCCGCCTGAAACTGACCTCTCTTGGCTACTCTTCACTGTTATCTGTTGGTGGGAGCGGCGAGTAGCGGGCTTTTTATTTGTACTCTTTTGTCATTGCCCTTTGAGCCGTGTCCTTTGATGTGAAAAAAATAACATCTGAAATTTTTGTTCGTATAAAACATAACTACTACAAACTTAGAATAAAGGTGTCTGCTACGCATTGTATAAGCTCTCCTCGTCATCGCCCCCTGTGGCACCTCATTAGTGGGTACATTCTGCGTCTACACACTGTCTCCATGGCATTCTTAAAGTACATTCTTATGCTCTGTATGTCAAAATATTGGGGAACACTGCGTCTAAACTGTCTCCATGGCATTCTTAAGGTACATTCTGCGCCTGAATGTTAAAATATTGGGAACATTCTGCGTCTAAACTGTCTCCATGGCATTCTTGGGTACATTCTGCATCAGCAGTATTTTTTCACCTTATCTAAACATCGCCTCCGGGCTGCAGGAACTGAACAGCCGAACGGGAAATATTCATTGGTGGTCGTCACTGGTCCACCTTAGGGTGAGGGCGAGGTGACTTCCTGGCCTGAGCTCTCATTGTTGATCTTCCAAGAGGGGTGAAGGGGAGAGGGGTAGTGTTACTCTTTCTTATTCTGTTACCAACTTCTTAAGTGGTTTGTGTTATGTGTTAATATTTAATCATTTTATATAAAGCGAGCTGTTATCTCACGTGAGGTCCGGTATACCGTTGCTCTGCTTTCTCCAGCGCTGATTAGAAGTCATTGAGACAGCACAATAGCCTTTTTAGTTAAGTGATGTGTGGCCGAGCGGTAGCCGTTATAAGTTCACTTTAGTTCACTTCTAGTTCTCTCTCCTCAGGTTGATACAAAATACCAAATGTATTTTAACTATAATAACAGTTGTACTACATGGAGGTTTACAGTTTACGTGAGCGAGACGCATTGAAATCAGGAGACAGCCATTATTTCGCTGCAGGGCGCGGGGCGGCAGAGCACCGCTCGCCTGCCCGTCACCCGTCTTCTCTCTTCTCTCTGCGTTGTTCGCCTGTTTTATTTATGCTTGTAGTTCGTCCGGAAGGGTGGGGCTTCCGGTTGATGACTGTTGATGAAAGTCATCATTTGCTGATCCAGTGTCAGTTCATCACAGCTTCTCACGGCCAAAAGCACGACGTTGTTATTGAACATCCTGTTGTGCGACACCGACTGGAATGTCGCCACACGTACAGTCATATATATATAAATATATATATATATATAAATATATTACATCGCTCACCTAAAAGTCTTGACCCCGCGACTCACCCGACCTTTAAAAGTAGTGTACCTACCCATGTTACAGTCGCACAATGTGTACTAGCTAAGCGTGGACTTGTTACAGTTGCTTTAAATATTATTATACAAGTCAGAGCCCCCCTAACCATACAACATAAAGAAATGCCAATGATAATAAAAATATCCATGGAAGTAACAAGAAATGGATAATGTACATACAGGATGAGGTAAACTGGGCTAGAGTCATGGACGTGGAAGCCGAGTTATATTCCGAGAAAACAAAATAATTCCTCGAAAAATTATTTACATGATACATCATAAAAAAAATTGACTCTACTGTCATTAGGATACATGGTAATGGAGTTATTTGGAATAGTAAAAAAAAGAAAAAGGAAAAATCCTTGAAGACGATCTGCTACGAACTGAATCTTCGAGTCACCCCTTGACACAAAACTGTCGCAGAAAAACACTCATCCGTGGCTTGACAATTAATTTGCCAGCGTCGTTACCCTCGGCACGACTTTTGAGACGGGCGGGGTCGACAACGGCAGATGAGGTTGTGTAAGAAGAGGTAATGTTATCCGTAGAGTCTCCTAAAGAAGAAGAATAGTTACAATGTAATAATAAGGACAAGTCTGGAGAGCCTTAGAAGTATCAGCTGTGTCAGCACCACTGACTCCTGATACTCAGTTTTTCAGGTCTACAGTACTATAAAAGGAAATCCTGTCACTAAGTTGTGAAATCACCGTTGTAACAAATCTCACTGAAATATATAATTTCAGCATAATTGATTAAAGTAATTCCAGCATTAATAAACATCAATTAAAAAGAAAAATCGTCAAGCCACTAAATTACCACCTATCCCCCGATCGTAACGAACGTGAATGACTGACATCTGTGACGTCAAAAATAAATCCCGTAACGGGTAACAGTGGTATGTCAAGCAAAGGGTAGTTAAAACTTGTCTGCTTACTTACTTGGGTATGCGGTGGCTGAGTTGTAGCGTGCTGGGTCCACATTCACCGCGTGATGGACGACGCGAGTTCGAATTCCCACGCTACCACCTCGGATTTTTCAGTCACCGCCGAGTGGCTTAAAACTACCCACAAGCTGTCCTGAAGACCACCCATCAACCCGGACTCTAGAGGAAACCGTCCAAGTTAATGAAGAACGAGTTCCGGGGGGCAGCATGACCCAAGAGAAGATGGCGCCCCTATAAACACTTGCCTGCGCCATGACGGGCTGGGGCCGACTACCATCCAAACCCCTCAAGCAAGCCTACCGGCGCTATAGGCCTAGACGTTAAATTACAGGCTCACGGATTAGAGGGTAAAGTTTTGAACTGGGTCAAGGCGTGGCTTAGCAATAGAAAGCAAAGAGTGCAAATCAATGGTAAAAGATCTGACTGGGGATGTGTTACGAGTGGGGTCCCACAAGGATCGGTATTAGGTCCACTTTTGTTTATTATTTATATCAGTGACTTAGATACAGGAATTAGTAGTGATGTCAGTAAGTTTGCAGATGATACCAAGATCGGTAGAGTAATTGAGTCGGATCAGGACGCTAGTATTCTCCAGGATGAACTAAACGTAAAAAAAAAAAAAAAAAAAAAAAAAAAAACTTGGGTATGCGGTGGCTGAGTGGTAGCGTGCTGGGCCCACATTCACCGCGTGATGAACGACGCGAGTTCGAATCCCCATGCTGCCACCTAGGATTTTTCAGTCACCGCCGAGTTGTTTAAAACTACCCACATGCTGTCCTGAAGATCACCCATCAACCCGGACTCTAGAGGAAACCGTCCAAGTTAATGAAAAATGAGTTCTGGGGGGCAGCATGACCCAGGAGAAGATGGCGCCACTATAAACACTGCCTGCGCCATGACGGGCTGGGGCCGACTACCATCCAGGCCCCTCAAGCAAGCCTACCGGCGCTATTGGCGTAGACGTAAAAAAAAAAAAAAAAAAAGCCTAGATATTCACATGCTGGTTACAATAAAAGTTAGGGACAGCATCTGCTCAAGTTTAGTTAAGTCTGTCTTTGCAGAGAAAAAAGTATTTCAAGCAGAAGCACATGAGGTTCAAGGTTAAAAATACCTATCCCTATGTTATTCTACACTCTCGGTTATTACGGTTCCAAACAACTATGGAGACTGACTGCCTTACATCAACTCTGCAATAAAAAGAAA
>NW_026112342.1:142500-149012 GCF_024679095.1 Eriocheir sinensis | reverse complement strand
GCAAACTCAATCTGATGAAAATCCCACTTAAGGTCCAACTTTGAAAATATTTGGGCACCGTTCATGTCTAGTAAAAGTTCATCGATAGTAAGTATAGGGTGCCTTGTTCTCAAAACAGCTTCATTAACTCTTCTCATGTCTAAACACAATCTTATATCACTCAAATTCCCAGACTTTGGTACAGCTACTGGTGGCGATACCCAAGATGTTGGTCCTTCTACTGGTTCAATAATGTCTAAATCCTGTAATTCCTTCATTTCTTTTCTCAATCCCTTGTCTAAGATTAAATGGTTCTCTTCTGACTGTCTGTGCTATTGGCTTCACATTCTCATCAATATGAAACTTTAGCTGGTACTGAGTGAGTTTACCCAATCCTTTAAAACATTTCTCATACTTATGTTGCAAATACTCAAATCCCTAAGGCTTACCTAACATGTTAACTGCATCATCTTGTAAGTCACCAGCTTTCATCACTCCAAGTCTTCTACCAGTTTTAGCTCCAATCAATGGTACACTCCTACCTTTAACCACAACAAATTCAGCAACCATCTCCTTGTCCCTACGGCTTAGCTATGCTGAAAATACACCTTTGACATCCAATGGGGTGTTCACACCATATGGAAAGAACTGTTTGTCTGTTGGTAACATCCTCTGCAAAGTCCTGAACTGTAGCCTCACTTACAACATTACATGATGCCCCTGAATCAACTAGACATTCTACGGGAACTCCATTTATTCCTAATTTTAGCATTGGTAAGTCACTTGCGTCACAGCCTCTTCTCATTCCTTCAACACATTCACTTTCATTAGACTCATCCGAAATCACATCATACTCTTGTACAAAATTAGCTTATTCCTGTGTTCTCTTCCTGGTCTGTAGGTGCTGTTGGCTCTGCACGACTCCTGGTTCTTCTTAACACCTTCCGTGCCTCCTCTGTCTCTTCTTTCTTGAGGTCTTGCCTCCAGTCCTTCTTCTTGGTTCCGGCTCTTGCACACTGCCGCAAGATGTCCCTTCTTGTGACACTTGACGCACTCCTTGTCTCTTGCTACAGTGCAGTCGTCATTATAATGTCCCGTCCTGCCACACCTCCAACATGGTCCTGTGTTCAGCGAGTGGTGAGTGTGACCCGTTGACCTTCCTCTGCCAAGTGTGTGACCTGGTGACCTTCCTCTGCCCAGTGACCCTCGTCTTCTGTCTTCTCCTCTTCCTCCTGTACTGGCACCTTGTGTATAAATCCTGTTGACTGACTGTGGGCTTGATACTGCTGCATCACTCTCTATTTGTCTTGCTTGTGTTTCAGCTGCTTCATGTAGTTTTGCCATCTCCTGAATTTTCTCCAAGGTTATGTCTTTCTCTCTTAATAACCTAACTCCTAGCCTTTGAGACCTACACTTCTCTATTACTTGATCTCTGATGACGTCATTCTTTTGATCAGCTTGGTACTCACATGACACACTGAGCTGACGCAATCTAGTTATGAAGTTATCCATAGTCTCGATTTTTTTTTTTATATTTTTACGCCGTGGCCTATTGCGCCGGTAGGCTTCTTCCCGGTGGATCCTGATGGTCGGCCCAAGGCTTTTTCCCGGTGGGGCCTGATGGTCGGCCCAGCCCGTTCTGGCGCAGGCGAGTGTTTATAGTGGCGCCATCTTGCATTGGCTCATGCTGCCCTCCCAGAGCTCATCTTTAATCCTAGAATCTAGAGTCCGGGTTGATAGGTGATCTTCTGGACAGCATGTGGGTATTTTTAAGCCACTCGGCGGCGGCTGAAAAATCCCAGCTTGGTGGTTCCGGGCGGGGATTGAACTCGCGTCGTCCTGAACGCGGCGCCGTTACGCTATCCATTCAGCCATATGCTGACCAACATATGAGAGAGAATATCTAGTCACGGTTTCTAACCTGTGACAGTAGAGTAGACCAGAACAATGGTGAGTCTCGCCTGGAAGTCTTACGGCGGATTGGCTTGGGCCACGGTGTTATGGACTTGCTCAGCACGAGTATGGCGTTGTCGACACTTGTGCAGGACAAACATCCGGATCTTCAAGTCCGCTGTGCTTCTTGTCTTACTTTATGGCTGTGAGACATGGACACTAAATGGGGACTGGGAGAGGCGGATTGATGCCTTTGGTAATAAATGTCTTCACAGAATCATGGGATATCGCTGGAATGAATTTGTGTCAAACCGGCGATTTCTCCGTGAGACTGATTCGACATATATTGCCTGCATAGTCCGTCAACGCCAACTCCGGCTATACGGGCACGTGGCACGTTAGCCAGATGCTGGTCCTGCTCATCGAGTTGTCTCTGTGGGAGACAACCACAGGCTGCGCTGCCTGGCGGAATACATGTCTTTCAAATGCTACATTCTTCTTGTTAACAAAATACTCATCCAGGCCTTTCTCTGCACTCTTGAATGTGTTCCCACCAACCTCTAGGGCTTCAAAAATATCCAGCACCTCCGGGCCTGCTAGGTGCAGCGACAAGGCTCTCTTCTGGCCATCGACTGTGACGCCACTAGCAGCCATATATATATTAAAGGACTTCTTCCACTTTTTCCACCTTTGTCCTACATTAGAAGAATCCTCCAGGGTAAACTTCTCGACAGGGGGAACGTTGACTGCCACACCCGTCATCGTGCCGGGTGCCGGGCGGTGCTTCGTCTCTTCTCGTCTCTCTCTCGTGGTGTTCCCACTCAGCAGCTGCAAGTCTTGGCGTCCTCGTTGATCACCAAGTATTCAACAGCCTCGTCGCCATTTGTTGTGTTGGTCCATGCCCTCAGAACTTGGCTACAGGCGTCATTAAAGGCCCGTGCTCTGCCGCACATTTATTATCTCTCTGTTTACAAGCCGCTCTCCCGCTGTCGTTACTCCACTAATCTGATGCCTCACAATTCATTCACTCCTGCTCATAATACACTACATGTATTTCCTTCTGCCTACGACTTGAACTCTTTCAAGAGGAGGGTATCAGGACACCTCTCCTCCCGTAATTGACCCCTCTTTCGGCCACCTCTTTGGATTCTTTTTAGCAGCAGCGAGTAGCGGGCTTTTTTATTATTGTTTCCTTTTTTGTGCCCTTGAGCTGTCTCCTTGCTGTAAAAAAAAATAGTGAAACGAGACTAAAGAAAAGACAGAGAAAGTTTATAATGTAAAGGATGATTATGATTGTTAAAGATCTTATACAACAGAGTAAGAGAGCCAACAATGCGGCGATGTTCAAGATTAATATCTAGATTAGGCAGCAAAAACTTGATCTGAATAAACAACCGGTCCAAGAGCTTCATATGAGAGTCTGCAGCAGAGAGGAAAACAGGGGAGCACTACTCAAAATGAGGCAATAAAAATTAATAAAAGGATTTTAATACAACGCTGTCGTCAGAAAATATCTTTTTGCACTTGCGAAAAAGACCCCCAATAGCTTTAAAGACTTACAATTCTTAATCGCAATATTGTTAAAAAAAACAACATCAGGGTGGCGAGGAAGAAGAGACCTCTGGATCTGCTAATAATAAGATCCTGGGATTTCAAAGGATTCAACTTCATCCCCCACTGAGTACACCAAGAATGAATTCTGGAGACAACCTCTTCCAAACCACTGGCTGCTGATGCTCTGTGTTGGGGGAGGAGATGGTAGTATAAAGTGATGTGTCATCAGCATATGCCAACATTTTGGAGGATATGCCACCCCACATATCACTAGTAAATAAACTAAACAACAATGCCTTGTGATTTGCCACATCAAAGGCTGAACTAAAATCCAAAGAAATAAGCCGAGACTTATGTCCATAATCGAGAGAAGATTGAATGTATCGACACCAAGAGAGCATCACAAGTTCCCAAGCCATTCCTAAAACCAAAATGGTACATGTTGGAACCTTCACAGTAATGACACCCAAAACAATTTCCTTTCCATCGCCTGCCTCGTGTAAAGTCACATTTCTTCAAACAATCTTATTATTACTTTCAATGAATCTTATTTTGTTAAGAACTTAAGAACTAGCGGTTTGATTTATTACGTACTTGATGCTTCAAGTGTATCCTGATTGTGTCATGTGTACCAAGTGTTCCAAACAGTCTTGTATGTTTTTTTTTTGTCTTTGCTTGATTGGGCTTCACTTCTTCAAATGCTTGTGTTGTTGGACGTTCTTATGTACAGTGTTTTGTGTTTTTGAGTTTTAACTTCTTTAGGCTTTACTTCTTGAAATGCTCTTAATGTTTTTCGTTTTTTTTTTTTGTCCTGTGCTGTGTTTTAGGAATGTCCCTTATGTGCTTTGTGTGTTTTAGGTAAAGTATGTGTGTAAGAGTTATTTTCTTGGCTTTCTGTTTCATGTGTATCGTGTTATGCTCTACATAGGGTTCTAAACGTTTTAGCTTTTTGTATGTGTTCTCCTGGCGTGTATTTTATATTCTCTAAACGTTTAGGCTTTACTTCTTGAAATTCTGTTGTTTTTACGTTTTTGTGTCCAGTGCTTTGCGTTTTATGACTCTTTTATGTGCTCTATGTGTTTTAAGATGTAGTATTTGTGTGGGAGTTGAGGAGGTGAAGTTGAGTGAGTTTCGGTGTTTGTTTCATGTATTGCGTTTGATGTGCTTATATTTTATTTCATCGGTTGTTTTAGAGTTATTGATAATGGACCAAATGTTGTATAACTGTTTTATAATTAACTTATTGTATGTAATGGTCAATAAACTTATTTATCTATCTATTTACCTGTGTGTGTGTGTGTGTGTGTGTGTGTGTGTGTGTGTGTGTGTGTGTGTGTGTGTGTGTGTGTGTGTGTGTTTTACTCCTCGTCTTCTTCCTCCTCCTCCTTTCTTCGTCTACTCCTCTGCTCTGCCTCTTCCTCATCCTCTTTCTCAGTCTATCTCATATTTTTCTTAATTTATATATTTTTTTTCGTCATTGTGATTCTCTCTCTCTCTCTCTCTCTCTCTCCTTCTCCTCCTCCTCCTCCTCCTCCTCCTCTTGCAGATCACGACTCTACAGCAGGCAACCTCGTAGCCTAATAAGCTAATAAGCTTTCTGTTGCCTGCCATTCCATGTTTCCATGTTTCCTCCTCCTCCTCCTCCTCTTCCTCCTCTTCATTCTCTCTCTCTCTCTCTCTCTCTCTCTCTCTCTCTCTCTCTCTCTCTCTCTCTCTCTCTCTCTCTCTCTCACACACACACACACACACACACACACACACACACACACACACACACACACACACACACACACACACACACACACAGCCAACACTGCGCAAACGGTCACATGTGCATCAAAATACACACACACACACACACACACACACACACACACACACACACACACACACACACACAGCTTGGTAGGCTATAGTCATGGCAGTGGCCATGACTGTACCTCTGTAGGGTTACCCGTGGGAAGTTGCTTCTTACAAAAAAAAATTTGGACGTGATGCGTATCCTTGGATTTGCAACAAGTCTGTGGTCGGCCGTAAAGAACTCAGCACTCCGGAAAACCCTACAGTTCTGGAGGATGCTCCAACGAGTACTAAGAAGGACGTGATCGACTTGCCTTGCCACGCCGCCAGCACTGCTGTACCAAGACCAGCGGCGAGGCTCGCGTCTCGGGAGGCAGGAACCCGGCACGTCCAATGGAGGGAAGGATTAGTCAGGGAGAGGGAGGGAAGGATGCAGCTCGGGGCGGCTGAGTGCGCTGCGTTACGTCATTGGACGAACATCAACTGTTGAGATAAAAAAACAGACCATACTCGAACGAACAAAGGCCTTTTGAACACCCGTTATTTATCTCGTATCGGGAACAGAAAAAAGACATCTGGCTATGGAGGTGCAATGGTTTCTTGCTTACAAAGCACATCAATAATGTAGTAAATGGCATGAAATATTCTTCCGGTGCAAGGCTATTTCGAGTATTGCCTGTGTGAATTACACGCAATGACTTATAAAATACTTGTTATTCACTCTTAGAGAGCCAGGTGCCTTTGTATGTACCTGAAATGAGATGGATTGCAGGCATACAGGAGGCCAGTGTTGGCTCGAGTGTGGTCTGCCTGTGGTGTTCGATACAGGCGTGTGTGCGTGTGTGCGTGTGTGACCCATACGGCATGTTATGGCATGTTTGGGTCTGATGGTTTTGTGTACATAAACAGTCAAATATATTATTGTAAAAATAACTTGAATATTTATCACAACAGTTGATTTTCAAGCAATCGCGCTCGGCAGTGGACGGGTGGAAGGAACCGACTGTAGTGATGTTAGCAGTGATAACAATGTTAGTGGCAATAGTAACAGTCGTGACGATGTCAGGAAATACATATGAACAATAGTAATGTTAGTGGCAATAGCAACAGTCGTGATGATGTCAGGAAATACATATGAACAATAGTAATGTTAGTGGCAATAGTAACAGTCATGATGATGTCAGGAAATACACACAAATATTCAACATTACACATTAAGGTAATCATAATAAAAATAATAAAATTATATTGATAATAATAATAATAATAATAATAATAATAATAAT
>NW_026112342.1:95000-137500 GCF_024679095.1 Eriocheir sinensis | reverse complement strand
TACTACTACTACTACTACTACTACTACTACTGCTGCTTCTACTACTACTACTACTGCTACTACTACTACTACTACTACTACTACTACTACTACTACTATAACTACTACTACCACTACAAGCAGTCATATCACCGTTGAAAAATGTAAGCAACTACTTCTGAAACACAATGTTGCTTAAACTCAGGCAAAGTTTTTCAAAACATTATGTAGATCAAAGAACTCTCTGATAACGAACATTTTATTCATGGAGAATGGATTGTATATGGCAAAGGTTTCTGCCATGTTTCGGTATGGGAATGTTGTCAGCATATTTGACGAGGATGTAGATGTAATTACCTCACGAATAATATGGGTACAAAGGCGTGAGGAGAGACGCATGCCCTGTATATATCATGGCTACTAATGTGTTACTTTTTATGGTTCTATGTAGTTTTATTTGTCAATCCATTATTCATTCATATTACTTCTTAATGTTTCTAATTAGATATTTTTTCTCATTTGTAGCTTTTTTCTGCTTTACATGTCCCGCTTTTACATATAGCAATTCATCTCCATACATTTACTTTAGATCCAGCAAAAATGTTGCCAACGCTTATGTGCGTTACTGTATATATGTTTGCTAGCTGTTATTCTTTTTCTACGGTTTATGTGACGCCGTTCATATTTGTAATGATCTTTATCATTTATACTTTTTTCCTATTCTTTTACACATATCTTTGTATTTATCATTCTTGCAACACAATCCAGCCAAAGACAACAGCGTTAGTAAAGGGCGCCGCTTCCCCTTATACCGATTATTTTTGTAATCGATCACCTTCTTCACCTGACTGACTCACTGCTACACAAAGAAAATGACTCCTGGTGATGTATGTACAGCCCTCGACTATGTATATCTATTTATGAAATAAAGGTGATGATGATGATGGTAATGATATCGACTACTTAAATAATTTCTTCATCTACTACTACTACTAATACCACTACTACTACTACTACTAGGATTTCTACTACTACTACTACTACTACTACTACTACTACTACTACTACTACTACTACTACTACTACTACTACTACTACTACTACTACTACTACTACTACTACTACTACTACTACTACTACGGGCCTCCATCTATTAGAGTTGCGTTGTGAGCGGTATATTCTCTCATATCCTTTCACAAAGCAATTCATTGGCCCCACCCCGCCAATGACTGTGGCCGACAACCATCTTTATTTAATATTACAAACTTTACTAAACATTTTATTTTTAAGCTAACAGAGCTTGTGGTTGATACGACTATCAACCACCGTCGCCTCAAAGTCCAGGTCAGCAATGCGGGTGGTTTTGGGTGCAGGTGACCTGGTTCCTCTCAGGCAGACCAAGGTTGACCTCAGGAGGAAGAAGGACAGCCTGCATCTCATCCAGGCGACCACACTGCTTCTTGGCTGTTGTTTCTTATCCGCCAGTGTTTCGGCGAGTCTTGCGTAGAAGCTCTGCGCCCTTGGTCCCATCCCTCCTGCCGTCGTGAATACTACCGGGGTGAAGGAGCCCTGCTCCACATTCTGTATTCTTTCTTCATATGCTCTGTTCTTCTCTTGTTCGTTTCTTCTGTGGGCTGCATCAAGGGTCAGGTCTCTGTGGCAATGGGCCATGGGATCAAAGATCCTTATGTCAAAATATGCCCTTTGTCCACGAGTCCAAAACCCTCTGGTGCTAACATCCACTCGTGCTTCGTTTGAAACATTAGCGGTGCGTCTGGCGAGGTGTTCGCCTTGCAGAGGGAGCAGCATGGGTTCCACAGTCACGTCGTGGCAGACTTCTTTCAGCATCTGAGCTGTTACGTCTCTTACTTCATCATGTCTCATGCAGACGAAACCTCCTCTCTTGCATGTCATGGCATGATTTTGGTTGAAGGGTGAGCCACAGTTACACATGTTTGGGAGCCCATCCACTGGCCAGCCATACCTGAGGGCAAGGGCATCAGTAAATTCTTTTTTGTTTAAGTTGAAGCCTTTTGCCCTGATAGGTAGTGTGGTTAGCCAGTTTGAAGCGCCCACTTCCTGTGCAATATCTGTCCTCCTCCTTGTGTCTTCTGGGAGTTCTCTCATTAGGTCACTCAGAGTGTCTCTGTTTTCCTTCTCTGTTTATGGAGATTTCATTCCTTAGTGACCTAATATCTTGAGGGTTGTCTTCTCCCCATTCATTTTGATTGGTAATATCCGGTCTAGGAGGCTGTGATTCGGACTGAGTTCCCGAATTCAGACTCAGACAGATTTTGAGGGTTGGTGATGCCTAGCCCACCCATTCTTGGAGGCAACTCCAGCAATCTTCTCTCCTGGTCACTGGGACATCTCCCATTTGCTATCGCCGGTATGAAGGTGTTTCTGATAGCATCTTCCAGAGGTTTTAGTAACGGAGCAATATCAGGAACTGTCCTCATGAGGTAGTTCCATTTATGCTTGACACCGTACGTAAATGCTGCGTAGGCTGCCTGCGGTTCTGTTTTGGCGATCTCGCTCAGCCTCTGCAGTTCGGACTCCCAGCGCTTTACAGCTGTTTTCACATACTAGGCCTACTACTATTACTACTACTACCACTACTACTACTACTACTACTACTACTACTACTACTACTTTAATTATTTCTCCTCCTCCTCCTCCTCCTCCTACTACTACTACTACTACTACTACTACTACTACTACTACTACTACTACTACTGTTACTACCACTACTACTAGTACTACTACTAGGCCTACTACTACTACTACTACTACTACTACTACTACTACTACTACTACTACTACTACTACTACTACTACTACTACTACTACTACTACTACTACTACTACTACTACTACTACTACTACTACTACTACTACTACTACTTTAATGATTTCTCCTCCTCCTCCTCCTTCTACTACTACTACTACTACTACTACTACTATGCTGAAACGGTCAACACGGAGCCCACAGCGAACAGTGTGCTGTGCTTTATTAATTCGGCTTGGAACGACTACACTCCCAAACAACTCGAAGAAGTTGTGCATTGATTCTTTTCCGATGAAGAAATAAAAGAGGCAAAGACCCTTGTATGTAATTTGCTTAAAGAAAATTCAATATGGAGAAGAGATCCCGGCACGAAAAGAAGAGACGGCAATGACCTTTTGGAATTTTGTTTGGATTGAAGCCAAGGTGAAACTCCTGCGCGACTCCTATAAGAAAATGCCGCCCCTTGAATTAGAAAAGTTTTCACCATTATTGAACCGTCTTGTTTACGGGATCACTAAACCTAATGATTTGGTTCCAAAGGTACTAGACATCAAGACCGAGGTCTGTAATACAGCAGAAACACTTAGACAAATGAAAGTGGAACTTCCTGAAGTGAAGACTAAATTTTCAAGTGCTATTACGGGCATGCAAAAAGCAGCGGCGGAAGTGGCGAGAAGGCAATCCGGTGCTGTGGACGATCCTGTATCTCTTAGGCATGGTGTATCTATTAATGGACGAATATACGAGAACTCAGTAAATAAGCAACTGTCTCATCAAGCTAGTAGATCTGAGCTGAGTGAAGCTGTGGGGCTCGAAGCTTCGCATACTAGTGGACTTCTCGGAGATATGAGAGATATTGCTCAAACTGTGGAACGATATGCGAGTGATGATATTAAGTGCAATGACAATGAAGATTTGCACCCTGGAGGAAATGGAAATATACATAAAGGCTTACGAAGCTGTGCTGAGTCACTTAAGTTGAATATGTGTGATACAAGGAAAAAAGCCGTGAATGGGAGAAGTGTGTAGCAGTCACCGCTGAAAATCGTGTGCTGTTACCCGGTGACTCCTCAGAAAATGTAGCGCTATAGGCGTAGACTCAATAAGTGCATTCATGTAAAATGTTTAAGACTACCCTTGTCCTCGTCTCCTGTGCCATCCGATTGTTCGTGTTTCTCGTCGCCACCCTTGTCTCCCTGTGTATGTCGCGTCTTCAATGTTTAACTTTTCTTGTACTCGTTTATCTTTGACTGTCCGTCCATGTCCTTTTGTTGTCCACCTTTACACATTGTTCCACGCATACACCAACACTTAAATGTTTCTAAAACTACACTACATCTACACAAACGCATACACACACAAACACCTTTTCTATGTGTTGTGTTTGTCTCGATGACATGTTTGTATTTTCGTGAAATAAAGTAACCCTGGCGGATACGACTTTCTCTATCCGCGAACCTACTAGCACTAAGGACACTCGCTACCACCAACAAGTGAAGGAGTGAGCGGCACTGTGTCGGACCCAAGCACCGGAGCGGTGAGTAAGGCCGGGCTGGTGCCGAGGCCTTGAGGCGACGCAGCTCATTGTCTGCTGGTTTACCGGCACGGGCCGAGGACCTTTAATTATTCTCTTCCTTAAAGACGTGTAGACTCTAGAGAGTATGAATGGAAAACTGTAAACAATCGTAAAAAGAGGAGGCAGGATCCTTGGATTACGGAGGACAATTAACAGGAATCACATAAATAGGGAAAATGAAGGATTCTTCGTTCTGAGGTGCTGGGAAATTCATGGATGTTTTCATCGGAAGAGTGGAGAAAGGTGTTAGTACGGAAGCTATAACTGAGTATATCAAGAGCAGTTTTGATGTAAACACACGGGAAATATCTAAACTGGAAATTAAATCACAATTATATGATGCCTCTCAAGTTAAAGTTGATATACAAGATCGAGCTAAATTGTCTAAGGCTTACCCACGGCCTGAAGGCATTGTAGTGGACATTTTTCGAGACGACGTAAGTCCTCTGAGAGTATCATTCTTTTATAAATAGGAACAGGAAGCATTATAATATATTTTTTTTCGAATTTTAAATAATTTTTGTAACATTACTGTATTTCATTTATATTTTATCTTGATGATTTTTAGTCATTTTGACATGCAAAGTAAAGATTTTAGTGTTTGTTCTTTCAGTTGTTGTTCACTGCGTAAGAACATTGCTCTGGTACGTGATCTTTGTCGTGAAAATTATAATGTTATTTTTCACAAGAAAACCTTGTTAGCAAGACTAGATATTGATCATGGACTATATAGATGAAAATTACGAATGTTACAGTGTGGCTGCCACGAATTCTGGAAAAACACTTACTACTGATACTTCCGCTGCTGTTACTACTAATGCCACTATTACTACAACTACTACTACTACTACTACTACTACTACTACTACTACTACTACTACTACTACTACTACTACTACTACTACTACTACTACTACTACTACTACTACTACTACTACTACTACTACTACTACTACTACTACTACTACTACTACTACTACTACAATAGTCGGTTTGATTTCATCTGTCCATCGCGAACGTAGATCAGGTGTATGAGTATTGTTAGTTCAAGAATCAAGAACGAGTTCCGGGGTGCAGCATGAGCCAAGAGAAGATGGCGCCACTATAAACACTTGCCTGCGCCATGACGGGCTGGGACCGAATACCATCCAGGCCCCTCAAGCAAGCCTACCGGCGCAATAGGCGAAGACGTAAAAAAAAAAAAAATACTACTACTTCTACTGCTACCACATGTAGTACCACATGCTGCTACTACTACTACTACTACTACCACTACTACTACTACCATTGCTATATACTACTTCTACTACTTCCACTACTACTACTACTACTACTACTACTACTACTACTACTACTACTACTACTACTACTACTACTACTACTACTACTACTACAACTATGAATATTATATTTAATATTACATAAAAGATACCTCAACCCATGTTTAGTTTCCCGACACATAATCATGGAGGGCTCCATAGCTTGGAGGTCATTAGCCCCAACTCTGTTCGCTAATGACTGTGGCATCCAACCATATCACTAATACTACTTAGCACTAAATCTATACATAACACCTTATCATATAATGCGTCTAGACCTTCCTTTCCTTCCCTACTCATGTCACTCCCGACCCATCCTAATGTCACTCTCCACCACTGTGGCGTCATAGTCCATATTGGAGATGTTGGTGGCTTTTGGGCCAGAGTGTCTAGTGCCACTACTACTTCTACTGTACTACTACTACTACTACTACTACTACTACTACTACTACTACTACTACTACTACTACTACTACTACTACTACTACTACTACTATCATTATTTCCACTCCTCCTCCTCCTCCTCCTCCTCCTACTACTACTACTACTACTACTACTATCATGATTGCCATTACTACTACTACTTCTTCTACTACTACTACTACTACTACTACTACTACTACTACTACTACTACTACTACTACTACTACTACTACTACTACTACTACTACTACTACTACTACTACTACTACTACTACTACTACTACTACTACTACTACCACTACTACTACTACTACTACTACTACTACTACTACTACTACTACTACTACTACTACTACTACCACTACTGCTACTACCACTACTACTACTACTACTACTACTACTACTGCTACTACTGCTACTACTACTACTACTACTAGTGACGGTCCATAGCTGGGCGTTATCGCGATAAGTTATCCCGATACTTTATTGCTGATAACAAAATCGGGTTATCGGCCATCTATTCCTTATTTAAATATATATCGGTATCTTCGTTACTTTTGTAACCAAACTAGCAATAATCGCTACTTTTTCCACCTCTCAGAAAAAAACGTTGTCTCCTCCCTACTGTGCATGCGTAGCCCGGGCACCCGGTGTTGTATGAAAAAACTTCTGGGTATGAAATATCTTCGGTGAAGAGATTTCATACTTAGATCATCAACATTAACCTTGTAGCAGCGGGGATCATGTTTCTTAATGGTCCCTCTAAGCGAGAAAAATGAGAAAAAATCACCCCTCACACAAACCATTTCATAATATATATCAAAGCATTTGTGATCAGATTATGTATCATCTATTTTGGGGGGTTTATATCATGGCATAAATTTGTCCCGTCGCTGCTACACGGTAAAGCCACAAATTTGGCCCGTCGCTGCTACCGGGTTAAAACACTAGGTTATTATTTTTTTTATGTTAGACTCAAAAATCAATATATCAGAGAGAAAAAACATATAACTTTGCCCCCCAAAATATTATTCACTGCCTCAAATTTGATGTTTCATATTCGTTTGTGAGCATGCCATGGTATTGAAGGGTGAAGGGACCCGGTGTTGTGTTATTTGGTGTCCCATCTTCAACAGCTGGCGCTTTTGTTTACAAACACTGGTCTCTCGTGAATAACGCATGTTCAGACCAGTAAGCGTAGCCCTGTACAGTCTCACAAAGCTCTTTAACACATTAGGAGTAGTTGCTGGAAGGCTGAATCAGACAAACAGTACCACCATCCTCGCCGTTTCTAGAACAACACTCTGTATATATAAATGCAAGTATCGTTTTAGAAAACAGGATATGGTGGTAGTGGGGTGGCGTGTCTGATTCAGCCTTTCCAGCAACTTTAATTACTGTTAAAAATCTTTGTGAGACTGTACACGTCTACGCTTGCTGGTCTGAGCATGCGCAGTTCACGAGAGACCAGTGTTTGTAAACAAAAGCGCCAGCTTTTGACGGTGGGGACGCCAAATAACACAACACCGGTTCAGGCGTTTCTAGTATTACCGTCCATAGGTACGTGTCAACGTGTGGTTTTCAGGTTTTGTAAGTTTTCTAAAATACAGATAATGAAAATTTGAATTCATCTATGTTTTTTATTTGAAATATCAATATAGTATCGTTTTCGCCTATCGGACTTATCGCCAGCTAGTATCGGAATTGTGGACTAATATCAGATATCGGTTATCACCGATAAGGTTTTCCATTATCAGTTATCGGTTATCGGGAATAAGATTTTCTGTTATCGTGCCCAGCTATGACTACTACTGTTACTACGACTACTATTATTGCCACTACTACTACTACTACTACTACTACTACTACTACTACTACTACTACGTACTACTTCCGCTGCTGTTACTACTACTACTACTACTACTACTACTACTACTACTACTACCTCCGCTGCTGTTACTACTACTACTACTACTACTACTACTACTACTACTACTTCCGCTGCTGTTACTACTACTACTACTACTACTACTACTACTACTACACTACTACTACTACTTTTTAACGTTTTCGTGGTTAGTATTCCCTAAGTCTGTGAATTGAAAATATAATTTTATTTAAGAGTTTGACGCCTCTAAAGTTACTTTGAAACTTGCTGACAGAGATGAACTGTCAAACAAATGTTGTTGTTGGTGATTTTTTTAACAGATTTGAACAAATAAGGAGTCACACTTTTTAATATAAATTGTTAGAGTACAGTTTTTCTTTTGTGGCGCGCTAGCCAGAAGGCGACCCTGCTCACAGGCTATTTTCTGTAAGAGAACCCTGAGCGAGGAGGCCAAGGGGACGCCCACAGAGCCTGTGGCTTGAACAGGTCGATGGACCCTGCCAGGAGGTACTTAAAACTGGAAGGGGCCTGCATGGAGACTTGCACTTTTTTTTTTACAGCAGAGGAAACAGCTCAAGGGCAAAAAAACGGAAACATTAATGAAAAAAAAGCCCGCTACTCGCTGCTCCTGTAAAAGAGTTCACAGGAGTGGCCGAAAGATAGGTCAATTTCGGGAGGAGAGGTGTCCTGAAGCCCTCCTCTTAAAAGAGTTCAAGCCGAAGGTAGGAGAAAATACAGATGAAGGGAGATGGTTCCAGAGTTTACCAGCGTGAGGAATGAAAAAGTGAAGATGCTGGTTAACTCGTGCGTAAGGGATTTGAACAGTAAAGGGATGAGCTTGAGTAGAAAGTCGTGTGCGGCGAGGCCGCGGGAGGGGGGGAGGCATGCAGTTAGTAAGTTCAGAAGAGCAGTCAGCGTGAAAATATCGATAGAAGATAGAAAGAGAGGCAACATGGCAAAATTTATGAGGTAGAAGACTATCAGTAAGAGGAGGAGAGCTGATGAGGCGAAGAGCCTTAGACTCCACTCTGTCCAAGAGAGCTTTGTGAGTGGAGCCAGGGGGCTTCGTGGTGCGGTTGTTAGCACATTCGACTTACAACCGAGATTGCCCGGGTTCGATTCCCGGGCGGAGTGGAAAAGTTTGGGCGGCTTTTCCGATACCCTACGCCCCTGTCCACCCAGCAGTGAATGGGTACCAGGTATTAATCGGGGGTTGTGTCCCGTCTCCTGGGATCTGTTCCCTTCTCCTATAATTCCTTCCCCTCCTGTCTCTCTCCGGCATATGACCACAGATGTTGGGCCGACTAAACGAAACTTTCCAACTTTTTTTGAGTGGAGCCCCCCCAAACGTGAGATGCATACTCCATACGAGGACGGACAAGCCCCCTGTATATGGATAGCAACCGTGCGGGGAAGAAGAACTGGCGGAGATGATACAGAACGCCCAAACTCGAGGAAGCTGATTTAGTGAGAGAAGAAATGTGAAGTTTCCAGTTAAGATTTTGAGTTAAGGATAGACCGAGGATGTTTAGTGTTGAAGAAAGTGACAGCTAAGTCTTGTTAAAGACTAGGGGATAAGTGTTTGGAAGATTGTGTCGAGTTGATAGGTGGAGAAATTGGGGTTTTGATGCATTGAAGGACAAAAGGTTCATCTTACCCCAATCGGAAATAATAACAAGGTCTGAGGTTAAGCGTTCTGCAGCCTCCAGTCTGAAGTCTTGTAATTCCTGTTGAGAGGGTCTTCTGTTGAAAGAAGTTTAGTAATGCAGAGTGGAGTCGTTAGCGTATCAGTGGAATTGGACAGTTTGTTATGGAAAGAAGATCACTGATGAATAACAGAAAGAGAGTGGGTGATACGACAGAGTCCTGTGGAACACCACTGTTGATAGGTTTAGGGGAAGAACAGTGACCGTCTACCACAGCAGAGATAGAACGGCCGGAAAGGAAACTGGAGATAAAGGAACAGAGAGAGGGATATAATCCGAAAGGGGGCAGTTTAGAAAGCAAAGAGTTGTGTTAGACTTTATCGAAAGTTTTCGATATGTGTAGCGCAACTGAGAAAGTTTCACCGAAACGCCACTTGCGGAACCCATATTGGTGATCAGATAGAAGGTCAGAAGCGGAAAGGTGCTTTTGAATCTTCAGGTTAAGGAGTGATTACAAAACTTTAGATAGACAGGAAAGTAAAGCTATAAGGCGGTATTTTGAGGAATTCCAACGGTCACCCATCCTAGGCACTGGCTGTATGAAGGCGTACTTCCAACAGGAAGGAAAGGTAGATGTTGATGGGCAGAGGCAAAAGAGTTTGACCAGGCAGGGTGTCAGCACGGAAGCACAGTTTTAGGGACATTAAAAGGCACTCCATCATGTCCATAAGCATTTTGAGAGTTGAGGCCAAAGAGGGCATAGCAAACATCATTCTTAAAAAATCTTAATAACAGGCATACGGGAGTCAGAGGTGGGACGAGTAGGAGGAATATGCCCAGAATCGCCCAGAGTGGAGTTTTTACAGAAAGTTTGAGAGAAGAGTTTCAGCCTTAGAGATAGATGAGACGGCGGTGCTGCCGTCAGGGTTAAGGAGAGGAGGAAAAGATGAAAAAGTGAAATTGGACGAGATATTTTTGGCTAGGTGCCAGAAGTCTCTGGAAAGATTAGAAAAAAAGCAAGGTTTTGACATTTTCTATGGATGAAAGAGCTTTTGGTAAGTCGAAGAATAGTTTTGGCACGATTCCGGGCAGAAATGTAAAGATCATGGTTAGCAGGAGTGCGAAGGCTCTGGTACCTTTTGTGAGCTGCCTCTCTATCTTTGACAGCACGAGAACAAGCGTGATTAAACAAAGGCTTTTTAGCATGAGGAGTAGAGAAAGTACGTGGAATGTGTGCCTCCATTCCATAGACAATCACCTCTGTGATGCGCTGGGCACACACAGAGGAGTCTCGCTCCTGGAAGCAATAATCATTCCACAGGAAATTGGAAAAGTACATCCTCAGGTCGTCCCACCGAGCTGAAGTAAAATGCCAGGTGCATCGCCTCTTCGGTGGGTCCAGAGGGTGTACAGGAGCGATAGGTCAAGATACAGAAGGTTGTGATCGGAGGAGCCCAACGGAGAGAACAGTTTGACATTGTAAGCAGAAGCGTTAGAGGACAGGAAGAGGTCTAGTATGTTGGGCATGTCTCCAAGACGGTCGGGAGAACGTGTAGGGTCGGAAGGTGGGTGAGGTGACGCGCCAACGATGCTTGCCGCCATTGACTGATTGGCACTAGTACTTCAACTACCGCTGGTATTACTACTACCACTACTATAAAACTTTAAGCTGCGCGGAGTGCCGTCAGCACCGTATTGATAACGTCTTCAGCTTCTGCTGCTGCTGTGTTCCTGTTGCTGCCGTTGCCATGCTGACAGTGAGCTGCACGCCTCACGCCTGATCGGCTGGTCTTTGCCAGGCCGGGGCGGCCCAGTGTCTCTCTGGGTGGTGGCAGTTCTAGTTTGATTTGTTTGTCTGTTTTAATTTATACATTGTTACGTTTGTAATGCTCAGGTTTTATTAGTTGTTTCTGTAGTTATTTTTACTTATTTGTTCTATGCCTTTTGTTTATGTGTGCTTCAAGATGCTTAATGCCCCGCCCCTCTGTCCCTCCATTTCTGTAACTCATTATTCTCCTTCCCCATCATCGCTTCCCTTTCATTTTTTTTAATGGCGTCTCAGGTGTGTGAAGGCTGCAGAACAGTCGGCTTATACTGTCCAAGCTCCTCCGTCTCTACCTGCTGCGCCTCTTATAATAAGAATAAAAAGCCTTAGCCAGGGTAGTGATGGCCCCAGTGTCTATCTTGTTGACCTGTTGGTCCTAGCCAAGGCAGGGATGGCCCCAGCATCTATCTTGTTTGACCTGTTGGTCGTAGCCAGGGCAGGGATGGCCCCAGCATCTATCTTGTTTGACCTGTTGGTCGTAGCCAGGGCAGGGATGGCCCCAGCATCTATCTTGTTTGACTTGTTGGTCGTAGCCGGGGTAGGGATGGCCCAAGTGTCTATCTTGTTTGACCTGTTGGTCCTAGCCAGGCCAGGGATGGCCCCAGCATCTATCTTGTTTGACTTGTTGGTCGTAGCCGGGGTAGGGATGGCCCCAGTGTCTATCTTGTTTGACCTGTTGGTCGTAGCCAGGGCAGGGATGGCCCAAGTGTCTATCTTGTTTGACCTGTTGGTCCCAGTAAAGCCCCGTTCACACTGTGCCGACTCTGGGCAACGACAACCCAGCGACTTCTGCATTTTACAAGTCGGCTCACACGGTCCAAGAATTTTTTGGCCTCTTGGTGTCGGCTACCATGATTGCCGACTGTCTGGGACATTCGGCCAACTAGTTGTGAGAATGTCTGCGACATGCTGCCAACTAATCCCAGGACGAGTCTCAACAGTCAATTTTTGAAATGCCGCCATGTCTACGACAACCACGAATCTGCCGACCGATTGGCCGACAGTCCCAGACGGTCTTGACGATAGTCTTTCAGATTGTCTGTTGACTGTTTGGCCGACTAGCTGGCGGACAGTTGCCAAGGAGTTGGCCGACGGTCTTCCTGACGGTCTTCGCGACTGTCTTGGCGACTGCCCCCGACCTCCCTCAGACCTCAACCGGAAGTAACGGTTGGTCCAGACTCTTGCCGACTCTTGTCGTGAAAGTTTAACATGGAATTCTTTTTTGCGCTATCCCTCACGACTCCAGACTCCCGTCACGACGTCGGCGCAGCATTCGGCCACAGTCTCAAGTCCTCTTTCAAGACATGCCTGACCCTTTCACATCAACACCGAAGACCTCGTGTACCATAGAGTCGTGGGTTGTCGTGGCCCAGAGTCGGCACAGTGTGAACGGGGCTTAAGGGCAGGGATGGCACCAATGTCTACCTTGTTTGACCTGTTGGTCCCAGTAAGGGCAGGGATGGCCCCAGTGTCTACCTTGTTTGACCTGTTGGTCCCAGTAAGGGCAGGGATGGCCCCAGTGTCTATCTTGTTTGACCTGTTGGTCCCAGTAAGGGCAGGGATGGCACCAGTGTCTATCTTGTTTGACCTGTTGGTCCCAGTAAGGGCAGGGATGGCTCCAGTGTCTATCTTGTTTGACCTGTTGGTCCCAGTAAGGGCAGGGATGGCCCCAGTGTCTATCTTGTTTGACCTGTTGGTCCCAGCCAGGCCAGTCATTTTTTTGATTGATTAATTGACTCTTCACTTCGGTGTCTCGCTGTCGGGCACGGTGTCGGTATTTGTATTTACGAAGTGATTCATGAATATTGTATTGCATATCACTTAATAGCCTTGTGATTATCTGTATTTCTGTCGGGGTATAGATTTATGATTACCTAATGCAGAGTTGAAGAGAATAGGACAATATGTATAAGTTATATTATTCATCATTATTATTTTTTATCAACATCATTATTATTATTATTATTATTATTATTATTATTATTATTATTATTATTATTATCATTATTATTATTATCATCATTATTATTATTTTTTTTTTTTCATTGCTTATGGCTTTGTGTATGGATGGATGGCTTTCAAACCTGAATTAGTCCCGTATTACATAGTGCATAAGCCGCTCTCTCACCATAAGACACAAGTAATATGAGCTCTCTGAGGATGTACTTTTCCGGGTTTTCGCGGAATGATTACTGCCTTCAGGTCAGAGACCTCTCTGTGTGTGCCCAGCGCGTCTTAGGAACCAGGAGCCAGCAATCCTCAGCCTTCTGGACCTGGCAAAGTTCAGAAGGAGTGAACTATTTATGTTTCTGGTGCCAGAGTCATGGGGACCACCACATTACTCGTAGCCATCTCTCTCTGTGTGCCAGTAGCTGCGTTGAAGTCACCTAAGACAATGAGTGTGTCGCGTGGGGGCACTGGTCGACTATAGTCAAGCTTGGCGTAGAACATCTCTTTCTCCTCAAATTCCCACATCTCGGTAAGGGCGCACACTTCAGTAGGAGACATGAAGCCCAAAGTGTGCCTCAACCTCACCAGCATCATACGCTCATCAACCGGAGTAACCCCAACGACAGTCGGCTACAAATGGCTATAGCTACTCCCTTGCAATGAGCACCATCGCTCTGGCCTGACCAGTAGTAGGTACAGTCGCGGACAGAAGTGAAGACACAGATTTCAGTAACTTTCGTTCACAGGCACTAAAGAGTTTTCCTTTTTAATTTGATTCACAAGCAATAAATCTGTAAAATACCTGATAAAAACACTTGCTTCTATATAAACGAAGGTAACACTACTTTGTTGGGGGTGAAAATATCCATTTAATGCTAAAACAATTATCATGTCATTAATTTGACTGCTTTCTGGCAACTGCCAATGGCTGATCTTTCCGCTATTTCTATTACTATAATGTCCAGCTCTTTGAATCAAACCGTAACATAAAATTAGTAATCATCGTTAATACTTGCACATGATTTTAACTCGTATGACAAAATTATACTATTTGAGTGTGGAAGAACAATGGACGAAGATTTATGAAACGTTATCGTTCAGTGTAGGGAGAACTCCTTGGGATGACACACATCGTCTTATTAAAGTTATTAGTAGCCTTATATTTTAATAATATATATATATATATATATATATATATATATATATATATATATATATATATATATATATATATATATATATATATATATATATATATATATATATATATATATATATATATATATATACACACACACACACACACATACATACATTATATACATTAATAATGATGCGGCGGGCGCCATGGAAAATGATGCTGCTATGTAGAGAACACCTTACGATGCTGGGCTACACACATCTTACAAGGATTATATCAGTAGCCTAATAGTTCGTGTGTGTGTGTGTGTGTGTGTGTGTGTGTGTGTGTGTGTGTGTGTGTGTGTGTGTGTGTGTGTGTGTGTGTGTGTGTGTGTGTGTGTGTGTGTGTGTGTGTGTGTGTGTGTGTGTGTGTGTGTGTGTGTGTGTGTGTGTGTGTGTGTGTGTGTGTGTGTGTGTGTGTGTGTAAATATATAAATAAATAAGTAAATAAAAAAAATATATGAAAAAAAAAATAACAAAGCATGACCCATGCTGCGTGCGACACCATCGTTGGTACCGTTAGTACCGGTACCAGTACCGGAGTGTGCCGGCCCTTTCTCTCTGAGTACTTACTTTCTACATAAAAAATCAGTATATAGGTATTATGAAAAGACTCATTATCTAATAACACTAACAGCAGATATTAGCAAAGCTCTGGCACCAACTTTTCCTATCTATTATACATACTGACAGCATATATGGTACCGGTACTACTGGTACTGGAGTTCTCAGGACCGGTGTTACCGGTACTAATGGTACCTACATATTAGTTGCCAGTTTTCGCCCGCTGACTGAATTGTTCTGAAATCTGTGTCTTCACTTCTGTCCGCGACTGTACAACCCTAACTACTGATCTCCCCATTGCCAGGTCTGTTTGTCTTGGAGAGCCCCACGATGTCCACTCTCAGCCTCCTGAGCTCAGCTGACAGATAGGGTAATCGCGATCATCCGCGAGGGTCAGGACGTTCCAGGCTCCCACACGGAGAGCCCGCCGGAGATTAACGAGCTCGTGTCTCGTCTGCACCACCTGGCGGTCCCCAGGGGGAGGGGGCGGGTGTGTTCGGGGCAGGGAAACAAAACACGAAAAAGCGTTCCCTTCTCCTCAGGACATTTCTCCTGTACTTGCCTCATGAAAACTATGGCATCCCTTGTTGACTTTCCTTCTGGAATCCTAATTGACACTGATCCCTCGTAACCAACTCCCTCAACCTCCCCTCCAGTACCTGCTCCCACAGTTTCTTCCCCTGCTCCAGCAATCTCACTCCTCGATATTTGGCACAAGACAAGGCATCTCCTTTCCCTTTGTATCAAGACGCCTCTCCTCCCGAAATAGACCTCTTTTGGCCGCTCATAACTTTTGTCTCTGTAGGAAGAGCGATTAGCGGGCTTTTTTCTAGACCTTTTTTGTTGCCCTTGAGCTGTTTCTTTAGCTGTAAAAAGAAAAAAGGGGGATAGTGTAGCCATCAACCCACTCCGCTAATCATGAGATGCACACGGCTTGCGGCAATGTTGTGACGGAAAATGCGATCTTTCTTGCTGTAACTAAACTTTTAATGGTTTTCTTGCTGTGATATTTGTGTAATACGTTTTATTTTTTTATGCAAAACATATATATATATAAACAGAGCAGATGTCTTCTTATTAATATTCCATTGATTTAGCACCAGGGAACACTTGTTTTACTCTGGAGTATAGTAAAATATAGTGATATTTGTGGACTTTTTTTGTAGCCCGTCCGAAATCCTGAGTGTTAAGTCGCCAGCTTACCAGCTGACAAGAAGGGACGCTGTGTTTACCTCTCTCTGTATCCTCAAGTGTATATCCTGTGAATTTCAAGTCCGTGGGTGCGACAGGTAAAGAACACCAACAACTTGAGCTTCCTCGCTCGATTTAGTTTTTGCACACACAAAAATAAATGCTCCTCCTTTGCCTTTCTTGTTCCGCTACTTTTACTGCTGCAGCTTTATGAAACAGGAGAAGAAGACCTTCCTCCATAGCAGGCTTTGTTCGAAGTTAATTGTGTTTATCAACAAGTATCTATGTGTCCCTATTTTAATTATTTCTTATCGAACCGCCTCCGTGGTCTAGTGTTCAGCGTGCGTGGCTACGACTCCGCGGGCCCGGGTTTGAACCCCTGCCCGGCAGTCGGCATGCAGCTCACCCAGCTGTTCATCCTCCCTTTCGGGCTGGTCGATAAATGGGTGCTCGGGAAACCTGGCGAAGGTAAACTGGGGCGGTCCCGGATTCCACATTGGGCCGTGTCCCGAGGTAACTGGTTGTTACCCTCCACAGGCTCAAAGGGCCAAGGGATCGGAGATGAGCACCGCAGCCACGCGCACCTATAGCATGTGCACCACCTTTACCTATTTTGTAAAAGGAAACTAAAGTGGACTTTGTTCCCCCATCCTTCTTGAGTAAAATGCTATTTGAATGAAGGAAATCGGCCAGCAAATAAGGGAGGAGAGGAAATAAGAAGAGAAGCAATATAACACGGGATATGCACGCTTGATTACGCCCCCTTGAACACTCGTTATCTGCGCCATACAGACGCTGCCAGCTGCTGCCTTCAGCATATCACTAGACAACCCTGGTGGTGCGGGTGCCGTCGCTTTCTTCCCCCACAAGCTCTTCTATTTTATCTTCCCCGCCAAGTTCTTGTGAGTTCTCTTTGTTTAATAATCCCTCAAAATGCCTCTTCCATCTCTCCTTCACCGCTTGCCCTTCTGCCAAGCTGTTTCCATTTTCGTCCTTGACATGTCAACGAATGTCGGGATGCGAATATTACAATTCCTATATTAGACGATCCAATTTCCCCTGATGAGGTCACCGCCCAGATTAAGAAGATCAAATCAGATAAAGCATGTGGTCCAGATGGCATCGCACCCGGTGTTTTTAAGCTGTTGCCTGCCCAGTGGATAATGTTCATAACAACTCTTTTTAATTCCGTATTTGCCACTGCACAGTATCCGACGTTTTGGACTAAGGCTAAGTTTTTTACTATTTTTAAAAGAGGTGACCGAAAAGACCCCCAAAATTGCAGAGGCATTAATGTGATAAACGGTATATCGAAACTCTTTGATATGGTTCTCTGTTCGAGACTGGAGCAGTGGTTCACACCCCACCGTGAACAGGCAGGAGCTCAAAATGGTCGCGGTTGTATCGAGCACATCGTAACATTACGTCTTTTGACTGACTTAGCCAGGAAGAAAAAGAAAAAGTTATTTGTCACATTCATCGACCTCAGCCAAGCTTATGACTTAGTTCCGAGAGGTATTCTAATACGGATTCTGAAGCGTCTTGGGTGCGGCATAGTCATGTTGGGCGTCATTAGTGCAATGTATTGTGTAACCGAGAGCATCATCGGCACTGCAGTGTTTGCAGTTACTCCAGGAGTCCGTCAAGGTTCACCCACATCCTGTTTACTGTTTGTACTGTATGTGGATGAATTAATTAGACTGATTAAATATAATTGCGAAGATGATGGCTTCTTAAAATGGTTGCATATTCTTATACTTATGGACGACACCGTAATACTTTCAACATCACGAAAAAGAATGATTAATAAATTATTACTCATGAAGCGATTCTGCAGCGAGTATGGGATGAAAGTAAACGAGTCAAAGACCAATTTTTTTGGTAATACACGGCACCCCCGAGGACAACGAGCCAATGCACATCGACGGCTTGGTGGTGGAGCGGTGTGCTCAGTGTGTACCTGGGCTCCCCGTTCACTGCCGATGGTTCAGTATCGTCGTCAGTCAGAGCTCATGCAGATGCCAAGATGCCTTACGTCATCAAATTTGTGTCCTTTTTAAATAAGAATAATGACATTCCTTTTCGTGTTAAAAACGTGTATTTGAGGCTTGCATGATGTCAACTATTTTATACGGGTGCGAGTCCTGGCTGAATGCAGACCTTAGGCCGATAAAAAAGCTGTACAATTGGTCACTAAAAAATTTACTTGACGTAAGATTAACTACTTGCAATGATGTATGCTATGTTGAGTCTGGCTATCCTCCTTTACACTCCTTAGTTAGAAGTAGGCAGAGAAGCTTCTTCTCTACGATGTGGCGTGAAAGGCAAAGAATGGAGGATGACCCATTAGTTTTATCAGTAAATACTGTCATGGAGAATAATGATCAGACTTGGATTTACATCGATGACTTGCTGAACAGGGTAACTGACGACACTGATGATGGGTTTTGAGAGCCAAAAGCTAATATTATTAACTCAATCTCCTCTAAGCGTGTAACATATAAAGAAATAAATCCAAGTTTATCTGTCCCTTCTGTATACGAGGCCAAGGCTCACATTAGCGAGCACCACCGAATTGCGCACACACGCTGGCTGTGGAATACATAGGAATACATAGGAAGAACAGACACCAGAAGACCTATCGGTCTATGACGGGGGTGTCTGTTTACTACCGCTACTACTAGTAAGCTACGTGTGGTAGGACAGGACAGAATAGATGAAGGCTCCTCCCCACCCACCTCTCCCTCCGGCAACGTGCCGGCAGGAAATAGTTAGAAGAGAACACCATGTACCTTTAAGGAAGAAAGGGCCATGGAAATTTTACAGTAAGGAGAGAAATAAGAGGAAATTACTACCCTTAACTTACACTACTGGTAACCTAAGCTGTGGGGGAAAATTACTTCATTACATAAGAACATAAGAACATAGAAATACAGGGAGGCTGGAAGAGGCCGAGTGGCCTACACAGGGCAGCCCCAGAATCCCCCCTAATACTCACGATGGGTGAGGTGTAGTTTCAGGGGCACAGGTGGAGGCTTGATCCTCGTTTTACCGGCGGTACTAGGCACGGCACCAGTAACCTGTCACCTTACTGCACCCACACCTCACTCCACCTGTCATGCGGACATTAACTGTTGCTTTACTCTATTGTTGACTTTCGCTATTTGAAATCTAGGTTGTGGGGGAGAATTATATGAATATAGGTTGAGGTCTTGCTGCATTCTGTCTGAATACATGCGAAAAAGGGTCAGTATAATCTTATATCCCTGAAGTACTTATCCAAAGAAATGTACGTCAGAGTCTCTAAGGAAGGTTAAGGGTCGACCACGGTGAGCTGAGGGAGATACTGCGGACGCTCTCCAACAGCGGGGCGCTGGGCGCTGATGGGCTTCCCTCTGGTGCCTTTAAGTATGCACCTCCCAGCCTGGTCTCTTGGCTCTGCCTCTTCATCAGTGCCTGCATCTGCTATCAATACATACCCTCTCAGGTCTTGGCAGTGCAAATAGCTCCCTTGCTAAAGAACAAGGTTAACAATCCTGCTCTCTAGCAACTATAGGCCCATTGCCATTGCGACTGCCTTGTCAAAAGTGATTGAGAAGGCATTGCTGCACCGCCTCGAGGCCTACCTGAACACGCTGGACAATCAGTTCAGTTACAAGGAAGGGCACGGCACTGAGATGTGTGTGTGGACGTTGTAGACTATCATTGAGTACTACACTTCCAGGGGCTCACCTGTCTATCTCTGCTTCCTTGACGCCAGCAAGGCCTTTGACAGAGTGAACTACTTGAAACTGTTTAATAAACTGCTTGTAAGGGGAACTCCTGGGCACATTGTCAAGCTCCTAATGTACTGGTACACCACCCAGGAATTTGCTGTAAAACTGGGGGCTTCCACCTCGCTGCCATTTAAGACAGCCAATGGTATTCGCCAGGGAGGGATCCTGTCTCCCTTCCTGTACAACGTCTACACAGATAATTGCACTCCCGCTCTGCGTGACAGAGGCACAGGCTGCCACTTACATGATAGGTGCATCAACTCGCTAAGTTATGCTGATGACATGGTACTGATGGCGCCCACAGTGGAGGCTCTGCAGGACCTTATTGGAGTGTGTCAGGCGTGTGCTGCCACGCACGATATTGCCTACAACACCACCAAGACAGAGTGCATGGTAGTGCCGCCGCCACACTCCAGACATCAGCGTGGCTAAGTGGGAGTGCACTTACATTTGTGGATAGATTCACATACCTGGGCCATGTCATCAACAGGGAAAGGACCGGTGATGATGACATCAAGAAGCAGACCACCAATCTCACTGTCATCGGCAACACGCTGCTGAGGAAATTCTCCTTCTGCAGCACGGAGGTGAAGTTGGAGTTATTCAGGAGCATCTGCTACTCTCTCTACTGCAACTCGCTGTGGTCGCGGTATAGGGCTGCCTCCATGAACCGTCTTAGGGTCTGTCATAACGACATCCTCAAGCGGCTTCTGGGGCTTCCAAGATGGACTAGCTCAACCCTGGCCTCCATCGGGCACGGGATGAACTGTCTGGCTGTGCTGCGTCGCCACGCCGCGTACAGTATGAGGAGCAGAGTGGAACAATCTGGGAACTCCATCATCACCTCCGCCAGACAGAGCTCGGCCTATGTATGTGGATCTAAGCGGCGGGAGTGGCTGGGCCTTCTGTACGTGTAGATTGTGCATAAGTGTGCCGTGCACACGCATATATAATTATAAGTTGTCAATTATTTAAGCGTTATGTATCTCGTTCGATCTCATTCGTTTTTCTTGTCCTGTTTTTTTATATATGCCGCTGGGCGAAATAAAACTATTATTATTATTATTATTATTATTATTATTATTATTATTATTATTATTATTATTATTGAGCATAATACTGCACAGCGATGCTTTCCATTGCCGAGGCGTGTGAATGATGCTCCCCCTTGGAAGGATGGGAGTGGGAAGGTAATAGTCAACCCCTTATCCATGAATAACGGAGAGTATGTCTCTGGATGCTTCACTGCTTCAGGCCTTGGTACTGCCACACGACTGACGTCATTGCACGGAAAGGTAAGGTAGATATTCATTGTGACGGGTCCGTGAACGAGGGTGGGAGAGCTGCCTGTGCCGGGTGGGAAGGTGATCCACATGAGCAGGACGTGAGAGCACACTCACTGTTCGGTCCTCTGATGGTACATCATCTACTCATGCAGAATTACGTGGTATTTATGTCACCCTTTGTCAAGTGCGAGATAAAGGCAAAAATGTGTCCCGTTTATTCAGGGATTATTGGCCGTGTGTAGGAATCTCTTCTTCTTCTCGCTAATGTCCTTGTTTTAAGGGGCTGGTCGGGCTGGGTCTCGCCCGCTCCTGGCGATCGTACACTTCTCCTCCCTGCCGTTCATCTTCTCATGTTTTCCTCCGCTCACCGTCTCTACGTCTTCTTGGGTCTTATGTGCAAGACTGTTGTTAGCAGAATTAAGGTCATATGTGTATGTGCAAGAATGTTGTTACTAGAACCAAGGTCACATTCTTTTGTGTACCTTCACATGTTAGTGTTCCCCTAACGGAAAAGGCAGATGCCTAACCTAGACGTGCAATAGAGAAAGATGAAGTTGATGTACCACGTCAGTTATCTATGAAGCAAATTATGGCCATAGTTATGAAGGAACAATATTGTGCCGCTAGCAGCAGGATGGTGAGGCAGCATGGTAGTGGTAACGCTTTAAGACACTGTGCTAAAGCTCGTGATGATGCTGTTGTTAGTGTGGAAAAGAGGGTACAAGAAGTGATGTGATAAGATGAGGCTGGTCAGGCTACAAACACTGTTGGCAATATAAAACTGTATCCAGCACAGAGGGGAGACGCTCTACGGTGTGTGGTGTTGACTACGGCCTACGTCTACGACATAATGTCTCAGGATGGCCATGCACAAGTAGGTTGAGGAGCGGTAACTCTGATGTGACTGAACGGATAATGTAGATGATAAATTTGCACAGGGTGGAAGAAATATTATTAGAGAACAAGGAGTTTGCTCCCTCAATGAATGTTTCCTCTTGTATGTACTACGTGTGTACATGTCCATATAGGGCACAAGTATTCATGGAAACGGGCAGCAGCGGCAGACGCGGGATGGGCGTGGTGCTGGCGTGTGTGTGACGTGTGTTGTACTGCGGCTGTTCCTTGTAATTACGGCAGTACTGGCGGCACTAGAAACCTGCCTCATCCATCGGTCCCGTAGTCTCACAGTGGCAATGCAAGTCAAGCAATCAATCAATGAATAAGTCTCTCTCTCTCTCTCTCTCTCTCTCTCTCTCTCTCTCTCTCTCTCTCTCTCTCTCTCTCTCTCTCTCTCTCTCTCTCTCTCTCTCTCTGTGTGTGTGTGTGTGTGTGTGTGTGTGTGTGTGTGTGTGTGTGTGTATTTACTTGTGTGCACAGTGCTCATAATGTGCCTTTTCTACGGGTATTTTTTTTTTAGAGGTTCACTATAGCATCCAGTGCATCTAGTCACCAACATGTAGTCAAAAACACCTAGAGTCATCACAGTACCATCTCCTGCATCATCACTGTCATCTACCGCATTAAAGTCATCACTGTACCATCTCCTGCATCATCACTGTCATCTACCGCATTAAAGTCATCACTGTACCATCTCCTGCATCATCACTCTCATCTACCGCATTAAAGTCATCACTGTACCACCTCCTGCATCATCACTGTCATCTACCGCATTAAAGTCATCACTGTACCATCTCCTGCATCATCACTGTCATCTACTGCATTAAAGTCATCACTGTACCATCTCCTGCATCATCAATGTCATCTACTGCCTTAAAGTCATCACTGTACTGTCTCCTGCATCATCACTGTCAACTACTGCATTAAAGTCATCACTGTACCACCTACTGCATCATCACTGTCATCTACCGCATTAAAGTCATCACTGTACTATCTCCTGCATCATCACTGTCATCTACCGCATTAAAGTCATCACTGTACCATCTCCTGCATCATCACTCTCATCTACCGCATTAAAGTCATCACTGTACCATCTCCTGCATCATCATTGTCATCTACTGCATTAAAGTCATCACTGTACTATCTCCTGCATCATCACTGTCATCTACCGCATTAAAGTCATAAATGTACTATCTCCTGCATCATCACTCTCATCTACCGCATTAAAGTCATCACTGTACCACCTCCTGCAACATCACTGTCATCTACCGCATTAAAGTCATCACTGTACCATCTCCTGCATCATCACTGTCATCTACTGCATTAAAGTCATCACTGTACCATCTTCTGCATCATCACTGTTATCTACTGCATTAGAGACATCACTGTACCATCTCCTGCATCATCACTGTCATCTACCGCATGAAAGTCATCACTGTACCATCTCCTGCATCATCACTGTCATCTACTTGATCTACAAACACCCCTATACCATATGTTGCTTCTACAGTCACCCCTGTATCATCCACTGCTTCTACAGTCACCCCTGTATCATCTGCTGCACCCACAGCCATTACTGTGTCACCTAGTGCTTCTACAGTCACCCCTGTACCATCTGCTGCACCCACAGCCATTACTGTGTCACCTAGTGCTTCTACAGTCACCCCTGTACCATCTGCTGCACCCACAGCCATTACTGTGCCACCTAGTGCTTCTACAGTCGTCGCTGTGCCATGGATACAGTTTACTGTATCGGTAAACTGTTGAGACACACGCCACTCGGCAGCAAAAGAGAGGGGACCAGGATCTCTTGGTCCTGGACATAACAGCATCTTTCTTCAGGACTCGTTGACTCTTAGGCTTTACAAGCCGAGCGTCCTGTACTTTGTGTCATCTGCGTAATAGTGTTCTGTAAAATGTACAGAGCAGACGCGTGCATATTTTGTGCTCGAGTTGCCTTTACGCGGCAACACGTCACGCACTGTTTTCTTCCTGAGTCCTCTTTAGGAAAGTTGAAGTACCGCGCAGTATTTCCTGCCTTTTCCACAGAATGGTGGCGCCCGTGCCTGGACCGTTACTAGGCATGTCTGCCGAGAAGGATGGAGCACCGTGTCACACATCAGGGTGGATGGATGGGCGGCGAGCGAGCGTGACCGTCTTGCAGGCGTTCCCGACACTCAACCAGTGGTTCTCAACCTGGGGGCCATGGCCCTCAAGGGCCATAGCAAGAATTTAGGGGGGCCATTGCGAACTGTTAGAGATTATTCATTTCCAAATTATGTTAGGCATTTGCTGTGAGGCGAGTGTCCACTAGTCTTTTGTAGTCTAGTGATGTAAGTATATCACAACAATCTATCAAAATACTAGATAATTATGATTGTCAGCTTTGTAATACAGCAAAGGTGTTCTCTTCATATACACTTTTTACCTTTTTTGGCGGGGTGGGGTTTGGGAAAAAGATGAAGGGAGCTACAAGGATGTTGAAAATTCATGAAGGGTGGAATGGAGTGAAGAAGGTTGAGAACCGCTGCTCCAGACTCTTCCTAATGTCGTGGGGATACCTCCACTTCTCGAAGCTCATGAGTTGTCTGTTCGGGAGGGTAAATCTTTTCCCGTGGCTTAAGGCCTGCTGGAGCCTTTGTCCGCATCTAGGGTCACCACACCGACCTCTGGCCTTTCAGTTTGTTCTGGTAATCTACACTCCCCGTGTAGCTGTTCCTTGTACTCTGTCCTGTGGCCCCTGTGGAGCCTCTGGACCCACCGGCAAAGTCGTTGCTGTACCTACACGTATCCGTGACCCCTTGAGACACGCCCACCACGCTGGACCTCTTCCTAACCTCACCTTGAAGCTTATTCTCGGAGGGTGAGGAGGGAGAGGAGGGGAGGGATGGGGAGGAAGGGGGGGATGAATAAGAGGAAAATATGGAAACATGGAAAGGCAGGCCACAGGAAGTCTACTGGCTCATTACGAGGTTGCCCGCTCTGGCGATGTAATCTACTCGACAGTCACTTTGTGCCCTCAGAGCAGCCCCAAACACTTCGGTACGTACGTTCAGTGTACTCCTGTGGCCACGAAGTGACGGTCTATGCTAGGGCTTCTCAAACTTTTTAACTCGTCGACCCACCAATGAAGTTTCAAAATTTATATCGACCCTGTAGCTTTTAATTCAAGGAAAAAAAACACCGATGTCAAAATCATTATGAGTAGTCGTAGTCGTAGTAGAAGTAGTAGTTGACGTGCCGTAGTAGAAGTAGTAGTTGACGTGCCGTAGTAGAAGTAGTAGTTGACGTGCCGTAGTAGAAGTAGTAGTTGACGTGCCGTAGTAGAAGTAGTAGTTGACGTGCCGTAGTAGAAGTAGTAGTTGACGTGCCGTAGTAGAAGTAGTAGTTGAGGTGCCGTAGTAGAAGTAGTAGTTGACGTGCAGTATGATAAAAAGGTAGCACACAGTAAGAAAATATGTCGAGGTGTACGAGTTTATGTAACGTAATTCTCAGTGCAACATACTCTTCTTCTTTCACTGTTGACATCATCAATGTGCCTGATGTGCCTGATGGGCATCAACAAGGACGCTGATATTAGGTTGCAGGTTGGTGAGCCTCAGCCGTAGGTCGCCTCGTTCTTCCAAGCTCGGTCTGCTCCTCTGTTTTGTTAAGACTGCGTTTGCATGACTGAAACCAGCTTCAGCCATGTCTGAACTTGGGAAAGCAAGTAAAAATGGCTCAACCACTGCACAAAGTTGGCGATATTTAGCAACGTTGTTCTTGTTGATCAAAAACTCACGGGGGCCTTTTCTTTTGAACAAGGCACTTGCTCCCAGGTTAGGTCCACAGTCATGTCAATGAGTTCTTCCTGCAGGTGTAAGGCAATGTCTGCACTCCCTATTTCAACATCGAACGGTGTTGGGATCCATTCAGGCACTTTCATTTTCGCCAGGTCTTCAAAGCGCACTTTAAAGTCTTCAGTTAAATTCTCCAGATGAGTCATGTATATTTCTAGGTCACCATCAGAAATGCTTTTACTTTGTATCTCTTGTAAATTAGAAAAGTACTGAAAATCTTTACGTGCCAGTGAAGCTCTAAACAAGCTTAGCTTGCCTTGGAATCCCAGCAGAACTGTCCTGGCCTGAATGATGGTAACATCTTTACCCTGCAGACGTTTCTGTGTTTCATTAAATTTAGAAAAGAGGTCTGCCAAATAGAACAGGTCGTTTTTGCATTTTTTCAACTCTTCGCATAGAGATGAGTCCACGTCTGCCAGGAATTGAACAGTTGTGTTGTACAAGTCAACAAGTCTTTGCAAGCTGTGACTCCTAGACAGCCTCCTTAGCTCAGTGTGCAGGAGTAATTGGTTAAACATGTCATCATTCTCTTGGCACAGCAGTGCAAACAATCGTGAGTTAAGTGGATGTGCCTTGATTTTGTTAATTGCCCTGATGCACACTTTCAAGGCATCATGCAGTTCACCACTGAGTTTCTGGCTACAAGATGTTGCCTGTGCAGTACACAGTGTACCGTACGTACATCACGCACTTGTTCTTTGAGTAGGCTTGCAAATCCTCTGTACCGGCCAACCGTTGCCGGTGCACCATCAGGAGCCACTGCAGTAATATTACTGAGAGGTATGTTGTGCTTTTCAAAATACTGCTGCACACACTGTAAAATTGTCTCACCTGTTGCATCAGCTGTGAGATACTGGGCAAACAAAAATTCATCATGAATGTTCTTTTGACCTTGAGTGTAATACCTCACAGAGGTCATGAGAAGATTAGAGCTGCCAAAAGTTGACTCATCGAGTTGTAGAGATAACTTGCTAGATACCAAGATACCAAGTTTTTTTTTTCTACATCATCCGCCATTTCATCAATTCTTCTTTGCGCTGTACTGTTATTTAATGACATGTTTTTCAGAACAGAATGAGAATCTTTCTTCATAACAGTTTCTATAACTTCTTTAATGGCTGGGATTATGATTTCCTCATCAATAGTGTGCACCTTTCCTTTCTTTGCTATCATGAGGGAGATGTTGTATGAGGCGTCAAACCTCCTTCAGTATCACCACTGGCGGGTGCTTTGAAAAAAGTCTTGATATTTGGTCGACTTTTGAGTTTTTCTTTCAGTGTCTTGAAATAGTCAAGGTCTTTGTTTTCCTTATCAGAGTGAACCCTTTCAAGGTGGCCCTTCATCTTTGCAGGTTTCATGGCACCATTACTGAAAGTCTTTTCACACAAGAGACACAATGGCATGGTGTCCTTGGTTAATGAAGTAATGATTCCATATTTCAAATATTCCTGAGAATACTGTTGGCAGTTCTTCGGAGCAGCAACAGCAGCCATTATGTCTATTACACATAATTTTCAACGCAAGTCAATAATCAGTTCACGGACCACACGTACGGGAGCTGAGAGTGCCCTGAACTGCTATATGCGAGACTACTATATGCGAGACAGCGAGAGAGACGTGGGTGGGGTGGCGGCGTGGCGTCCCTGTGGCTCCTCTGTCCCCACAGCTCTCACCTCAATACGGCGCGTGCGCGGCCAACCCACCCGTCCAGACTCCGCCCTCACGAGCACGTGGATCAACTAACAACAAACACACACACGCGTACGCACACGCCAGGTTCATCAGGAGCCATGGCAGATATTTCAGAGGAGAGGAGTGGCGAAGGCCATCTCTAAGGGACAATACAGAGTTGATAGTAAGTATATATCATTTCACGTAGATGTCATCATTGCCTATTTGAGACAATCAATTTATGAACAGTATGAAATGGTGCATGTATACTTTCTTGCAAAAGAAAGCAATGCGGCGTGTGCGCACGTGTGTGTGTGTGTGTGTGTGTGTGTGTGTGTGTGTGTGTGTGTGTGTGTGTGTGTGTGTGTGTGTGTGTGTGTGTGTTTGTTGTTAGTCGATCCACGTGCTCATGAGGGCGGAGTCTGGACGGGAAGGTTGGCTGCGCACGCGCCGTATTGAGGTGAGAGCTGTGGGGACAGAGGGGCCACAGGGACGCCACAGGGGATACGCTCGGTCACTCAGTACGTGACAGAGACAGGAATGCATCCTGTTCGGACCCTAGTACGGACAGTAGAGCTGCGAGAGACGATGAGGGGGAGGGGTTGGTTAAAGGTAGTGTTGCCAGCACTGCTGAAATTTCTAAAGATTTGCTGAAAAAAATTAACCTATTGTCTGAATTCAAGAAATTATTATATATTTTTAATCTAATTGTGTGTGTCAGTCTTCAGATATTTACAAATTATTATCGAGAATTTGAAGCGGAGGCTTCAATGGTCTCTTCGACCCCAGCAGTAAACATTCACCGACCCCCTAGTTATTCATCGACCCCCTTTCAACCCCCTGGCTATTCATCGACCCCTTGAATAGTCCCATCGACTCCTGAGGGTCGATATCGACCACTTTGAGAACTCCTGGTCTATGCGATTTTTAAAGAAGTTGATGGTTTCAACACTCTCTGTTTCTACAGGGAGGAAGAAGTAAGTTAGGGGGAGAGGTAGCATGGAGAGGAGCAGCAGGGAGAGGGGCAGCAGGGAGAGGAAGGTGCTGAAGGAAGGAAGGGAGCGGAGGAAGGACGGAGATGAAAGCTGGCAGCGATAGAAAGAGAGAGAGAGAGAGAGAGAGAGAGAGAGAGAGAGAGAGAGAGAGAGAGAGAGAGAGAGAGAGAGAGAGAGAGAGAGAGAGAGAGAGAGAGAGAGAAGCTCTGGGCAATGGATTGAGCTGATGGAGAATAAGCAGGTTTGGAAGTGGGTGTTGCAGGGGAGGTTGGTGGGAAGGATTGCTAGAGGAAGAAGAGAGCTGGGGAGGGGAAGGGGGAGGGATATTGAGGAAGGAAACTAGGGAGAGGGGAGGTTGGGTGCGAGAGGTGTGAGGGAGAGAGATACGAAGGTGAGGAAGGAAAGGGAGAGAAGGAAGGGTAAGTAGAAGGTGAGCCAGAAAGGGGATGAAGGGGGTGAGAGAGGGAAGCGAGAGGGAAGAGGGGAGGGAGGGGAATGAGAGAAAAGAGGAGAGGAGAGAAGGAAAGGAAAGGGGGAGGGGCGAGAGGGGAGGCAGGAGCGGTAGAGGAAGAAAGGGAGGGAGGGAGGGAGATGTATGTGGTAAGGGATGGGAACGAGAGGAAGGGGGAAAGAAATGGGGTAGGGTGAGTAGGGAAGGGAAGGAAGGTACAAAGGAAGGAGTACAAAGGAAAAGCAAACAGCAAAAGACCTCCTGGTCCTAGCCAAGGAGACTATGAAACAGGAGAGGGGGCCTCTATGGGAGACCGTGGGCGGGTGGTGGTGTATGTCGGCTGCAATAGATGGCGCAGGAGCAGCTTTGTTTACATCCAGGCGCCTCCCCCCCTCCAGACCCACCCCAACCCCCAGTACCCATCAGCAGTGTTGCTACATGGGATCAAGCAGCAAATGTTGCTACTTTTTTTCTTCAGTCTGGTTATTTCCCATTTTAAATAAAAAAAGGAAAGGTAGATAAATATTAAAATGAACAGTAGGAACTATATATATATATATATATATATATATATATATATATATATATATATATATATATATATATATATATATATATATATATATATATATATATATATATATATATATATATATATATATATATATATATATATATATATATATATATATTTACTAGGTAGATATAGCCTGACTGCATGTCATGAGTAATGCTATTATTGTTATATTATTGTACCGCAATTATATTACTTTCTCTGCATTTGTGGGAGGCTACCAGTGGTTAGATGTGTTTTATGTGTTTAACCTTTCTGTATACATACTGGAATGAACCAAGGTTGTAGCCCTACTGCCGTTCTTTAAAAACTATGTGATCATGTTTTTCTTCCAAACTCATTGTTTTAGCACGCACGCTGACTTCCACCAGTAATGATTTACATTGAATCATTGGTTTGTGGGGGAAAGAGTGGGTGGATATAATTATCTTGGTCTAACTTATACTGTTTATTATACCGCTATTCGCAGCAATATCTTTCTCTGCTCCGATTGCAACGCTGCCTCGTTCAAAAATCATAACACCGACGCGGCCGCAACGTTTTCCAGCCGGAGCCTCAAATCATTGTCCCTTTGTGGTGATAAAGAGGACACAGCCTGGTCTGAAGCTATATTTATTGCGGAAGGATGCCAGCCGGGGGTAAGTGATATATATATATATATATATATATATATATATATATATATATATATATATATATATATATATATATATATATATATATATATATATATATATATATATATATATATATATATATATATATAAATAATGATAATGTGGAAATTCTAATCATTTTCACGCTGACAGCTGTTCTGAACATGCTAATTGCATGCCTCCCCTCCTCCCGCGGCAAGAGGCCGAATGGCCTACACACGGCAGCTCCAGATTCCTCCCCACTACCACCTGTCAGCCTCGTCCACGTAGCTATCCAGTCTACTCCTAAAACAAGCTATCGTCCCTGCACTCACTATGTGATTGCTGAGTCTATTCCATTCCCCCACCACCCTATTACTAAACCAATGCCTGCCCATTTCCCTCCTAAATCTATACTTTTCTAGTTTAAGTCAATTACTGCATGTTCTATCTTGCCAAACATCTTATGCAAAAGTTAACCAGCATCTCCACTCTTTCATCCCTTACACTGATAAACTTTGGAACAGCCTTCCTTCGTCTGCATTTCCTCCTGCCTATAATTTGGCCTTCAAGAAAAGTGTATCAAGACTCTACTTTTGTCTGTTTGGGAGCGGTGCGTAGTGGGGCTTTTTTTTCTAGTACGCTTTGTTGCCCTTGAGCTGTCTCCTTTGTTTAAAGAAAATAATAATTAAAGAAATAGAAGATGGCCACCAATGCTTCCAACACATTTTGGTGCCAATTTACAAGTGGGTGGTGACTGTAAGTATCTCAGCAACCTGCATACATCTATGTCATTCCTATCACGGTGCATGGAGCAAGCTTCACATAACACTCAGACAGAGACAGTTTAATTATGGTTATATTTCAGACTCAGTTTATTGCTCAGTCTCTTAGGTGCAGTGCTGTTAATATTGTTAGTGGTAGTATTAGTACAAATAATGTATTTATTTTCATTAATTTATCAATATTTATTTATTATATTATTAGTGTTTGAAAATTCCAATACTAGTATTAAGATAAACAGAAATATCAGAAATATATTTATACTCATTAATTATTATTGCTTTTCTTATTATTACTTCCTTCAATGTCCTGGCACTTTGAGATCTCGTGCTTTTCCGTCTAGCAGCCAAATTTGTGGCCTTTCTGAATGTGTATGTCCTAAGTCTTCATTGGTGTAACAAGATATATAACATCAACATCTGCATCTCTCTCCCTTCTCACCCAGTTGTCCCCGTACATCCTTTCAATATCCAGAGAATTTTAATTTACATCTTGTAATCACTCAACTAATGCAGTGCAGTCCTCATCTCTGTATTTTACCTTGTGGACATACTCTTTCCTTCCATGTTACACTGTCGTATGTTATTCCACATCTAACACAACCACATCCCAACGGATCCGAACACGTCCGATATCATCCAAGAGAATGTGGCAGCTGAAGGGGAGAGTCCAAGAAAGAGGCTAAGGGTGAAGACATTAAGCAACCCCCTGAAGTACATGGCAGCATCCAACCCTCTTGGTGAGCTGCAGGAATGTGCTCCCCATTGCACTGCACCAACTCCATGTGCTGATTTTGGTATGAATACTTCATCTGGTGTTTGTTGATTGTTGTGTTATTAATCTAATTATGACTTTACAAAATAGACTGTGCGAGTCACTTAACACATGCCCTGCTCAACATCACTTTTAAGTTGTAGAATTCCTTCATATGGATGCTGATTTATATATCCTGACATGATTGGATATTGATTGTCTTAACATTTTTTTGTCCATGATCACTGAACCATGTTACGGTATGTCTTTGGGTGCAGATCCAGGAAATGAGTTTGGGGGGGACGTCAGACTTTTTGCGGGTGGAAGGAGCATTAGCATTACCGATTAGCCATTCTCGGCAGTCCTGGTCTTGAAAAACTGGTGGAGTGACCTAAATCAATGAGTATAACGGCCTGGACTTTGAGCCAAAGCATTGTTTTAACCGCAGCGCGGTTTTGAGCTAGTTTTCCTGTATCACTCAGGACCATTGGGGGGGCCCGGGCCCCCTGGGCCCCCCCTTGGATCCACCAATGTAGCTATGTCTTATTAAATATCTATCCTTTACAGTCTGATGGTGCATCCTTCTAGGTTGTCAAGTTTTAGTAGCTACTCATGAGAAGTATTCCTTATAATGATCATTGATTTCCAGATGCTTTGCACTAAAAAAAGTGTCGTGAAACCTGCCGCAAATAACAATCAGCTGTAGTCAACCCTTGCTTTAAAGAACCAATATGGAGGAAGGGGGTGATGTTATATCCAAAAATCTTTTACATCTGAAGTATCCAACCTTTTTGTGTGAAATAAACCTTGTTTGTTACATAAACTTAAAAGTTCACAATTTCCATACATGATTCTTTTTTCCTTGTATTTGATGATTAATCCTGACATGTATTTCCATTATCAGTAGGTAATATATAGTAACAAGACAATAATAGACATTATAACAATGTATATATTATAGCCCAATGAGTGCACGAGATCATTTACCTCATCAGTGGCGCTAAGTCCAGGAGTCCTTCCCTAAATTCTTTGCCCGAATTTGTGACACCAAGTATAATAACTAGTTTTAGTGACCATTTGCATCCATTTTTCACTTTGATTAAAAAATTGCCTCTCAACAGGGTGTGAACTTGATGGGGTTGGAGGAAACTCGACTCGGCCATCAAGCTCACCACAATATAGTAAGGAACCTCTTGTTCTCAGAGATAATTTATCCTCTTTAGTTACTGTTCCGTGTTGCTTTAATCACAACTAATGTGTTGGAAACATTACAGCTTAATAACATACTTCACATCTCTGCATATAAATTGAGTTCAATATTTAACTGTTACACCAGTAGGCTACATATCTTAAGAAAAAGGTATGTAAAAAGGTTGATATTTTGAATGATATATTTAAACTCCTTATTATGTTTCTATGGCTGTAGTACCGTTACGATTAGTCGAGTGATCAGCATATGGGTCTTATGTTCTTGATAGCATAGGTTTAAATTTTGCCAAAGGCTGGCAATTGATAGTAACAGTAGTGTCCACAGACACCTTCCTGTTTCAAGGTTTATCCTGTTCCACTTTAAACCATGACTGGCCAATCTTTGAAGAGGTAGCATAATCTTGAAGTGCCACTAACAAACCTTTGTCCATTCTTCTGATGTGATCCTTTATTTATTTTTTCACCTGCCTATAGCGCCGGTAGGTTTTCTTCAGGGGTCTGGCAGTCGGCCCAGGCCCGTCATGATGCAGGCTCATGCTGCCGCCCGGATCTCATTCTTGATTCACTTGGATGGTTTAGCAGGGCTTAGGTATGACTAACATTGCAGAAACAGGGAATTTTTAGATTTTTAGTGTGGCAACACATTGACAAATGTTTTAGTATGGACTGAACGTCAAAGATATATATGGTAAATGGGTGCTTGTAGATTTTGACATTATATCTGTCAAGAGTCTCCAGTTGTATCCTCTCCCCCATCTCCTGAAAATATTACTCTTGTCAGGCAATCTAAGTGAAGCCTTCCATCGAAGCTGGCGTGCAGACATAGTGTCAATGCTTAGATTCACTGTCCTTATAGCACTGAAAATAATGCAATTACATGCACATATTTTATTATTTAGAACTGTGACTACTTGTGATTAAATATTTTTCATGTATTTTCAGACATGAAAAGTGAAAATTGCTGCACACAACAGTCTGCCGTCTGCGCCGGGAGGCAAGGCAGCTGAAAGCCCAGGCTGTCACAACTCCTGGGCAGTTTTTGCCCAGAGCCAGCACTTTTTTAGATCCAATAGGGATGGATTTTTTCTGAGGTCAGGTTCAACATGCTGCAAGATGCCAAGATCTAAGCCTAGTAGGAGATATCGGTTACAAGAGAGGAGGTTTGCTCTGGCTTTATACTATCAAAGTCCAAATGCTAATATATTTCTAAGCACAGTATTTCACTTGCCTTCAGTTTCAACACTTCACTCATGACTCAGGAGTATTTCAGTAAATGTTGGCTGGAGCAAACAGACTCTGACAGCCCTGCAGCAAAGAGCACAGGCTTTGTCAAAAGAAGAGAAACTTCGTGGGATTTGCCATTATTTACTATTACTATTGTTACGCCAAGATTTTTTTTCCATATACTTTGCCAAATATTGCAAGTAATGCAACATTGTTGGGCTTGCTTGTTATAAGTCAGATCTTGTTCAATTAACAAGGTTTGGGTGTCTGCCACTTTTCAGTTGTAATGCAAGGAATCATTTATCTTCCCTGCCAGATATCACATGTAATGCACCATTGTTGGTTCTGCCTGTTATAAATCAGATCTTGCTCAGTTAACAAGCCTTAGGTGTCTGCCACTTTCCACTGTAATGCAAGGAATCCCCTGCCAGATATCGCATGTAATGCACCATTGTTGGTTTTGCCTGTTATAAATCAGGTCTTGTTCAGTTAACAAGCTTTAGGTGTCTGCCACTTTCCACTTGTAATGCAAGGAATCCCCTGCCAGATATCGCATGTAATGCACCATTGTTGGTTCTGCCTGTTATAAATCAGATCTTGTTCTGTTAACAAGCTTTAGGTGTCTGCCACTTTCCACTTGTAATGCAAGGAATCCCCTGCCAGATATCGCATGTAATGCACCATTGTTGGTTTTGCCTGTTATAAATCAGATCTTGTTCAGCTCACAAGCTTTGAATATCTGCCATTGTTATTTCAGGTGTAATGCTTGGAAGCATTTGTTCTCTTCCCTACCCAACAGTATGCAATGCTTTATTGTGGATTTTGCCTGTTATGTTTAATCTTGTTCAGGTAACAAGCTTTTGGTGTCTGCCTTACCTAATAATGTGCTGCAGTGACACTTGTCTTGGTTTCATAATGTGAAATACAGCATGTAATTTCATCACACTAAGTGTCTATCATCACGTGTGTGGCATCATTAATGTGGCTTCCAGGAGTAATCTTGTTTGTATTACAGCATGCAAACTCTTTCTGCTTTATATGATATACATAATCACAGGTATGATTTTTTTTCTTACAAAATGTAATGGCAGTTGATGTATCATAAATGATATGTTTGTGTGCGCATTGATATGTTTCTTTGTTCGTGCGCTTGTTGTATGTATTTTGTTGATGACGTGGCGTTTCTGCCTTCCTGGAGGGTGCAGCCATTGTGAGGAGTCAGCTGTGCTCCAGTGTCTACTCCACCGCCACCACCTCCCTGTCCAGGATTTTGTGCCATGTGTTTGGTGTTTGTGTATTGACGGGTGGCGTAGGACTTTGTGTGATAAAGGTGTGCGCCGGCTCGGTAGGGAGGTGGTGGTGGTCAGTGCACTGACGGTGATTTGTATGCCGGGCACTTGGTACTGCCTGACGGCCAATTAAGTAAGTTATTTATCTATTGTATCTTTGGGGCTTGGGAATTACAGGTGTTGAGTCATTGACTGTGAAATGTTTGGGATATTGTGATTTGTAATTATATTTGTGATTAGTTTGGTGGCAATACTGCCCAGGGTGACTGGTTATTTGACTGTGAAAGTGATCGGTGTGAAGTTTTACGCTTGTTGTCCATCGTAAAGAATAAGGCCACTGCCAGTGGTAATAGTTGTCAACTTAAGGTTGAGGCACTGAAACCCCTTAAGTTTGAAGGAGATTTCAGAGAATATCCTAATTTTAAAGACGATTTTGTCAACATTATTGTCTCAAAGTATGGGAAGAATCCCTTTGCACTCAGGCAATGTCTGGGGAGAAACCCCTGAAAGTCATATTAGGATGTGGAAAAGACTATGAGGAGATGTTTAAAAGACTAGACAAAGAATATGGAGACCCCAGAAAATTGTTTGATCTTGTTATTAGTGATCTGAAGTCTTTAAAGGTAATAAGAGATGGAGATGACAGAGGCTTCGTTAACATGGTTAATGTAATAGAACGTTGCTATTTAGACTTACAGAAGGTTATTCTTCAGAAGGAAATGAATTCAGTCAGCATTGTTAGTATGGTTGAAAGGTTATTGCCTAGGATTCAGAAACGTGAATGGGTAATGACAGCTGACAAAATTTCTGATAAGAATGAGTTATTTCCAGAACTGCTAAAATTCCTATTGTGTGAGAAAAGGGTAATAGAATATTCTGAATCCAATGTTAGAAATATGAAGTCAGAAACTTCAAATGTGTGTAACGTCAGAAGTTCACAGGAAGTAGATGATCCAGATTTGCATGATATTGTTAAAAGAGTGCAAGAAGATCAAAGGAGTATGTACAAGACATTAGAAGAAATGAGGGTTCAGTTTGCTAGTAACACCATCAGTGCTAACAGAAGAACATTGGTAAAAGATGTTGGGTGCATGAATTTGACGGGCATGACATAAATGAATGTGGTAAATTCAGATCCCTAAGCAACATTGAACGTTTAGAGATAACCAAAAGGAAGGGTGTATGTTTCCGATGTTTAGGGGGAAAACATGTCGCCAGGATGTGTAGGTCTGGTTTGATGTGCGATATGAAGGATAGTGTAGGTAATGTTTGTGGCAAAAACCACCATCCACTACTTCATGGATCATTCATCAATAATGAAGTGTCAGCCAATTCAGGTAGCTGTACGAGTAACAAGGCCATGTTATGTGTTAGCACCATATACAGCAATTGTCAACCACTCACTGTTTTGTGGGACTCTGGGTCAGACATTACCTTGATCACTCATAATATGGCCAGGAAACTACATGCTGAGGGTAGAGACATCTTGATGTCGATGGTTAAGGTCGGAAATGTGACTGAAAGATGTGCTAGTAAAGAATACACTATAAAGATACATGACAAGGCAGGTGTAGAATACGAATTGAAGGCCGTTGGCATGGATGAGATACCATCACAGGTACCACATGTTGATCAGTCTCGGTTGCCTGATATATTTCCTGATGTTGACATGGGGATGATTCGACCTAGTTGAGTTCAAGCGGTTATGATGTCCACTTGATTGCATCAAGGAACCGGGTTGCACCCGTGAAACAGATAACCATACCAAGAATGGAGTTATGTGGAGCAGTTCTTTCTTGTAGACTGCGGGAGTGCATTGAAAGGGAATCTAATTTGAAGTATAGTGAAGTCATGCACATTGTAGACTCAACAATTGTACGTTCACAGATACAGAAAGAATCACATGGGTTTAACACATTTGTTGCTTCAAGAGTGGCTGAAATTCAGTGTAAATCAGACCCTTCTGAGTGGTGGTGGGTTGAGTCAAAGCATAATGTATCTGACCTTGTAACAAAACCTTGTGAACCTTACATGCTTAGTAAGGATTATTTATGGCAAAAGGGACCAGAGTTTCTGAGCAGACCTCAGACGGAATGGCCTGTCTGTCAAAGTGTTGAAGAGGAGCTGCCTGATAGGAGATCAGTAACACTAGTGTGTTCAAGAGGAGATGAGAATATCTTGGGTGAAATAAACTTGGATAACTTCACTAGTTATGTTAAACTTTTGAGAGTGACAAGCAGAATTTTGTCATGTGTGAAAACCAAATCATTTAAGGGAGCGTTTGGTGAGCCTTCCGCAGAAGACATAAAAGCAGCTGAGTGTCTGTGGATAAGGACAATTCAAAGTGACATGCTTGATTGGCAACAGAAGTACGTATAAGAGACCTGGGCCTGCTCTTTGAAATGGAATGCTAGTAGTGGGTAAGAGAATTGTCAAGTGGCTCAAAGATAAGTGGAATCAGGAGCAGTACATCTTACTTCCAACTAAACATCCATTCACTGAACTATATATGTTGCATTTACATCAAATTGATCATGGTGGGATAGAATCTACCCTAGCAAAATTGCAGGCAAGGTTTTGGGTTCCAGGGGCGAGGAGAATACTAAGATCAATTAAGAAAAGGTGTGTACTATGCAGAAAATACTATGGAAAGATTGAAGATCAATGTATGGGTCAAGTCAGTGATGTTCGTATGAAGCCCACACCACCCTTCTACCACACAGCCAGGGATTTGTTTGGTCCCTTTACTATAAGAGATACAGTGAAACGGAGAACCCGCGGAAAATGTTTTGGGGTCATTTATACATGTTTAACCACCAGGGCTGTCCACCTTGAAATTGCTGAGAACTATAGTACTGAGGCATTCTTAAGAACATTTAGAAGGTTTGTGAGCATTAGAGGATATCCATGTACAATACATTCAGATAATGGACCGCAGTTGGTTGCTGCTAATAAGGAGCTAAGGGTTGCCAGCAAAGAGTTTGATTTGAACACTCTCTCGAAATTTGGAAGTGACAGGGGTGTTAAGTGGGAGTTTAATAAGTCCAGTGACGCCCCCTGGCTGAACGGTGCTTGTGAGAGTTTGATTAGGCTGGTGAAGAATGGTTTAATTAGATCAATGGGAGACAGCGTTCTAACCTTCGGTGAGCTTCAGACCATAATGTATGAAGTAGCGAACTTATTGAATAACAGGCCAATTGGTATGAAACCGGGGTATAGTATAGAGTTTGGTGCATACCTATGCCCTAATGGTTTACTGCTGGGACACAATAACTCACGGGTTCCCACTGGATCATTTGCCACCAGTGAAGATCCTGGGAGGCGTTTACATTTTACTCAATCTATTCTGAACTCTTTCTGGAAAAGGTGGCATAGGGACTACTTCCCTACACGGTTGATCAGACAAAAATGGCATGTTGAAAAGAGAAATGTACGAGTAGGGGATGTGCTTGTACAAGACCCTAACCCAGTAAGAGGAAAGTGGAAGCTAGCACAGGTATCGAAGGTTGAACAGAGTAGAGGTGGTATGGTTAGAGAAGTGAAGCTCAGGTATGAAATCTGTAAACCTGGAGATAAGTATCATGGTACTAAAGACAAGACTATGAATAGATCCGTCCACAGACTCATAGTGCTTCTCCCTGTTGAGGAAAAATAATCTTTTGTAATATTATAACTAAATTTCATTGTAGACGGGAGTGTATCATAAATGATATGTTTGTGTGCGCATTGATATGTTTCTTTGTTCGTGTGACTTGTAATTATATTTGTGACTAGTTTGGTGGCAATACTACCCAGGTCTTAATAGGTGGTGATACCTGGGTGGTGATGGTCGTCGCCAAACTGCTGAAGCAAGCTGGTAACGGTCTGATATACCGGGACTAGGGCGATTGGGCTGTAGGCCAATGAAGTGAGTTATGTCTAATCATTTTTTTTGGATGGGAATTGTTTACATTGTTATTGTTGGCTCAGAAATATTCATCTAATGTTACTACGTGAGGCTGTGTGTACAATTTCGTGAATGACTCATGCCATGCTGCCCATACAGGTTGAAATAAACGATTTGACAACGCTTGGCCTATATTCGTCCTACAGTTGATAATCTTGACTAATGTCTCATAAACCTTGTGAAAAATATTGCTTTTTTGAAGGGGCGGGGGGTGGACAGAGAGTGATTTGTTTAGTTGGGCAGTTCAAGGAGTTTCATATCAAATGATTTTATTACATCCAACTTTAATGTGTGTTAAAAACATATATTTTATTACATCCAACTTTAATGTGTGCTAAAAACATATACTTTATTACATCCAACCTTAATGTGTGCTTCCTGCAATAAATGATACATGTTTACTGAAGTAGCCTATGAAATACATATCAATCTCTGCCCTGTAATTTGGTGTGTCACATACTGCAGCATAACTTTCCTGATATTTTCTTACACTATGAGTTGCCTTATTTTGTCAAATTTGCTTTTATCATATGTGCCTCCGCTGCATAGCTGTGCCTACTGAGCTTAATATCTTCATGACCCTGACACCAAGGTCAGAGCTTGTGAGATCATACCGTGTCCTACATCCCATTTTCACCTCCAGGCTCGGCTGTCTCCCAAGACCACCAAGTTATTGCATTCCATTTAAGACAACTCATGTGTTACCTTCTTGATGTCCTCCTTCATGTATTTCAGCATGTTTTATGATGCTTTGCTCTTATATTGATGTGCCTTGCAACATTTTTATACAGTTTTCATTGTATATAACGCACCATTGTTGGTTTTGCCTGTAATAAACCGGGTCATGTTCAGTTAACAAGCTTTGAGTGTCTCCCATTGTTTATTTCAGTTGTAATGCTTAGAAGCTTTTGTTCTCTGCCCTGTCAAGCAGTATGCAATGCTTGCCATTATCTGGCACTTGTACAGTTAGTAAGATATTTTTACTCAGCTAAGAGCATTCTGCAAAAGGTAAAGGTACGGTTGGGGGCATACGCTGTAGCAGCGCGTGGCCTCGGTGCTCATCTCTGTAACATTGGCCCTTGAGCCTGTGGTGTTAGGGAACCTATTACCCTGGGACACAGGACCAGTGTGACATCCGGGTTACCACAGTTGCAAAGGCATTATAGTAATCTAGCATGAATAGAATGTTGTATGCTTTGCTTGTATTTAAAGCACTGGATATGTTTGCTACACACACACACACATATATATATATATATATATATATATATATATATATATATATATATATATATATATATATATATATATATATATATATATATATATATATATATATATATATATATATATATATATATATATATTAGCAAATGCTTTCTGCACCATATTTTTCCTAAAATAACAAATTGATATAGTGTAGATAATACCTAATAAAACATAAGACCAAATATATTTTTTTTTACCCCATTAGTAAATCATTTTACAATAATGAAAAAAAAAATAAGTAAAGGCTGGATAGGGTGCTGTGGCAGGTACTTCAAAAATAGTAAAGCTACCCCTGAAAAGTGACGTTTTTGGTGGGCTGCAATAGATGGCGCTACTTCCGCACGCCCGAGGAATTACTACATACCACTATCTCTTCGTATCTAGTCTCTTTGGTCCTAACTAGGCTGTTTGTTGTTGCTACCATCTCTAATCTACGAGTCAGAGACAGCAAAGGTGAAGGCTCCTCCCCTCCCACCAGTCCCTCCAGCCGAGGCTGGCATGAAAAGAAAGAACACCATGTAGTATAGAAAAACTACAATTGAGTTTTACATGGACAGAAGGAAGTTCATGCATGACAACTAAGTTAACACTACTTTCTGTTAGACCGGAGCACAATAGCGGATGTTCGGGTTAGCTTCTAAATATTTGTCTAGTCGGTTTTTAAACGTGCAAATAGTTTCCCTCTCGACGACGTTTTGAGGCAGACCATTCCATACATTGATGGCACGGTTGAAGAAGAAGTGTTTTGATTCATTTGAGTTGAAACGCTTCCTCGTTATTTTGTATCCATTGTTTCTTGTTACACTTGATTGAGAGACTGTAAAATAATCATGAACATTAAAGTTATCGAATCCCTTGAAAATTTTAAACACTTCTATAAGGTCACCTCTAGCCTGCGCTGTGATAAGCTGAATAAGTTAAGTTCTTTAAGTCTGTCTTCGTACGGTTTTTTTCGCAGTCCAGGGATCATTTTCGTGGCTCGACGCTACACCCTCTCGAGTTTATCAATATCCTTTCTGTAATAGGGAGACCAAAACTGAACGCATTACTCAAGATTTGGGAGACCTAGCGAATTGTACAGTGTCAATATTACTTTTTTCTGATTTGTGTTCAAATGTACGACCAATAAATTCGATCAGTTTGTTGGCAGTTTTTACTACTTCTGTGCAATGTTGACTCGGTTTAAGATCGTTCGAAATTATTACTCCAAGATATTTTTCTTTGTTGGCTTCAGAGAGTTGCACTCCGTTAATTTGATAATGAAAACGATCGTTGTTCATTCCGATATGCATAACCTTGCCACTATAAACACTTGCCTTCACCACAACGGGCTGGGGTCGACCATCAGGCCCTACTACGCAAGCCTACTGGCACAGGCGAAGACGTAAAAAAAAAAAAAAAAAAAAATACAATGAAAACAAAAATCATACCGCAAAAACAAATGTCAAGTCCAAGCTTAAGACACCTCCAACACCAGTTCCAACAATTGCATCTAAAAGAAGAAGTACAAAGTTGGAGTATAGTACAATATAACTGATACAAAACACTAACAACAGAAATACAGAAAGAAAG
>NW_026112342.1:85000-90000 GCF_024679095.1 Eriocheir sinensis | reverse complement strand
AGGATGCGGTGGTGGAGTGATGGGAAGCCACTTTCCAGGCGAAGGTTGGTCAGGCGGGTCCATGGCGGGGCTCCTAGGATGACCCGGAGAGCGTCATTCTGTGCCACCTCTAACTTCTTTGTGAGTGCAGGGGAGAGCGAACACTGTCAAGGAGCGCAGTAGTCTATGATAGACCGTATGGCGTGTGTGCAGAAGGCGCGTAAGACACGATAGGATGCCCCCGTGTTTTGTTTGGACAGAGCTCGCAGGATGTTGGTGCGAGTTGCTACGCACTCACTTAGATAGCGTACCTGAGTGCCGAACCGAAGGTGACTGTCCAGCCAGACACCCAGGTACTAGTGGGTGGTAGTGTAGGCGAGGTCCTGGTTTGCTATTTGGAAGGGCCGTTCAGAGGAGGGCATGCCAACTGCCATGACCTTGGACTTCTCAAAGTTGATCTTGAGCCCTAATTCTGTGCACTTCCTGTTGAGCTGGTTGAGGGCGTGTGGAACTTGATGGAGACAGGTTCGGTGGTTCAGGACTAGGGCAAGGTCGTCAGCATAGCAGAGGAGCTTAGCCCCCTCTCCGTAGTCAACGCTTATCAGCTCCTCCATGAGAACGTTGAAGAGGAAGGGGCTGAGGATACTGCCTTGAGGTGTGCCGTTGACGTGGTCGAAGCGCCTCGAAACATGTCCCTGGAAGCGGACTTGCCCTCCACGGCCATGGAGAAACTCTCTCAGCCATGCAAGGAGTCTTCCCCCGATCCCCTTGCGAGCAAGAGCAGAGAGGATTGCCAGAGGGGAGGCTAGCTCGAATACTTTCTCCAAGTCCAGGAAGACAGCAATACCCCGGCCTCTTCGCATGTGGATGAGGAGGGTGACTACGCAGTCAGTGGCGCCTCTTTGTGGAAGGTATGCAAAGAGGGATGGGTGGAGGTCAGCTGTTCGCCACTGTAGGCGATGGAGTGCCATACGTTCTGCTGTCTTCCCTAAACAGCTGAGCAGTGAGATTGGGCGCAAGGAGCCGGGATCTTTGGGTTTTGGGATGGGCTGAATCACTGCTGTCTTCCAGGCTTGGGGAGTGCGGCTTTCTGACCAGGAGAGGTTGATGAGGTGTAGTACGGTGCTCTCGCCCTTTGAGCCAGCATGTCTAAGCATGGAATAGGAGATTCCATCTGCTCCTGGAGCTGTGTCGCCACCACGTTTGAGGCAGCCCTTCAGTTCCTGCATGGTGAAGGGAACGTCAGCTGCATCAGGAGTTGTGCAGGCTTCCTCCACAAGAGCTGCCCTTCCTGCTGCCAGAAGTTCCTGCATCTCCCTGGTGGTGTGTGGGAGTTGGTGGGGCGAAGTGCGGTCTGCAAAGCTGGCTGATAGTCGCTCAGCTTCTTCTTGTGGGTTAGGGTGAGTTGGTGGACAAGGGGGCGAGGGCGAGAGACAGAGCGTAGTTTGGTCCACATCTCCCCCAGGGTGGAGTGTGCATCCAGACCCTGGCACCACTGGAGCCAGGCCTCTTCTCGTAATCGCTGCTTGGTGACGCAAGCGTGTTTGGCGACAGCCTGCAAGTAACGCTTGTTGGGGGAGGTGGGGCGTTTGCGGTAATTTTTCCTGGCTGTGTTGAGGCGGTGGTTGAGCTCCCGCACTCGTTCACCATAGATCCAGTGATCTTTGTGGAAGGTGCCTGAGAGCCTCGTTAGTGGTATGGCCTCGCTGGCAGCCTGTTGGAAGGCGTGCGTTACGTGGCTCTCTAGCACCTCCAGGTCGGTAGTGGCAGGTGGAGATGCGAGTGCCCTTTCCAAGGCAGAGGTGAAGGCGTTCCAGTCAGCTCACTTGATGTTGTAGCGAGGAGCAGCTGGGGTTGGGGCAAGTTGTCCAAGGCTAGGTGAGTGGTGACACCAAAGTGATCGCTGGTGATGGTGGGGTGGACAGACCAGGAAGCCACAGGTCGTAAGGGTGTGGAGATGAAGGAGAGGTCGAGTCGCCCGCCCTTGATGTGAGTTGGCTGAGAGGTGTCGTTCAGTAGATCTACTCCTCGTGCTTCTTCCAGCAGCTCTGCGATGTGTCGGCCTGCTGTGTTGGGTGGAGAGGGAGACTCTAGGTGAGGGTGGTGGCCGTTGAAGTCTCCCCCTATGAAGGTTGGTTCTTCGCTGGCTGCTGTGAAGAGTTCTCCCAATTCAGGTGTAGACTGAGGTGGCGCATAGATGTTGAAGAGGGTTAGTGGAGCTGAGTGCAGCTGAATGATCACGCCTTGGACTTCCACCCGGTCGCCGCAGTGAGGTGGTGCTGCTAGCTCCTGGCATGCAATGTGGTGTCGTACAAGAATGGCACACACACGTGAGGCCCCATTTATTCTGGGCAGTAGAAAGGATTTGTAGCCTGGAATTTTGAAGGAGGTTTTGGGCAAAAGCAGTGTTTCCTGGAGCATGAAGACATCGATGTTTTCCAGTCTCCCAGTTTCCATCAGTGTTGGTAGTTTGGAGTAGGCTCCAAGGCAGTTCCATTGAAGGATGGTAATGCCTTGGGTTTTGTTCCTTAGGTTGGGTTCTTCGGTCCTGGTGCAGGCTGGCTGGTGGGCAGTGAGGTGTCTTGTAGGTGCGTGGAAGGGAGGATGACTCTATGCGGACTCTCATTACCCGGACAGGTGATGGCTTGTGGGGCTGTCGAGAGCGCTTGGAGATTAGCGTCTCCATTGCGTTCGTCACCGTCTTCTCCATAGCCTTTTCCAGGGCGTCCTGATCCACATCTTTCCCTAAGAGAGAGAGAGAGAGAGAGAGAGAGAGAGAGAGAGAGAGAGAGAGAGAGAGAGAGAGAGAGAGAGAGAGAGAGAGAGAGAGAGAGAGAGAGAGAGAGAGAGAGAGAGAGAGAGTGTGTGTGTGCTGCCACCCCCTCTCCCTCTATCTCATGCGAGTATTTTTTTCATTATTACTATTTCACTTTCCTTTTCGTTCTGAATTCACAAAATAATCCATACGTTTTACCTCCCTCCCTCCTTCCCCTGTACGTTTCTCTCCCTCGCGCTTGTTTCCCTGTTTCCTGGGCTCCAGAAGAGGGGGTAGGGAGGGATAGGAAGGGGGTAGGGAGGAAGGAAGGAGAAAAGGAAGGAAGTGACGCCGGCTGCTGCCGCCGATACACGCCGGAACGCATACACACACACACACGAACGCACGCTACAACGACGAATAGTTCATTGTAGTTACCACAGCCAGTTTGTTTGTTGGTCTGTTTAGTGTAAACAAATGTAATACTGTACGAGACAGTTATTACCTCATGGTAAGGCCAAAATAAGTATTGTATGTACAGTCGGCGATAGAGAGTAGTGTCACGGTTTTCAGAATGTTTAGCTTGGTGGCGGTATCTGGCAACTATACCACGGTGGCGCATTCACTGGTGATGTTAATGACGCGTATCAGTGTGTACAGTATGTGTTTGACCGTGAAATTATAATATTGTATAATATTATATTATATAATAACATAATGTAGTTAGAAATATACCAGATTACATGAATTCAATTTAGAAATGCGATAATGAATGTCTTCTACATGATGATGATGATGACGAGGTAAAACATCACGAACAGTCTGAAACACTTTTTCTTATTAAACTTAAAAATACCGCGTGCAATGCTGCCCTTCACAGAGGCAGGCAGTGACTAATGCTCCTTACCATCAAACAGCAAACAGGCTTGAGGGTCTATTTAACTCGCAGCCTTAATTCCCGTCACTATAAAGCCTCAAAGACAATTCAGATCATCAAAAATCTAAAATCATTTCTCCGTGAAGATTACGTAATATCTAAGTATAAATGCGTGTGTGTGTGTGTGTGTGTGTGTGTGTGTGTGTGTGTGTGTTGAGTGCGAGTGTAGAAAAGCCCGCGGTCGACGACGCCATCATGTGAACGTTTATAGCCTATTATTACGTATATCTTTTTTAATAAAGAACAAGATCTCGGCTGTCAAGGATTTATTTTTAAAGTTAAAAGGCATAACAATCTCCCTTAATAAGTGCAGTATATTTTTAAATGTATCATAGTTTGATAAACAACTTAGAGTTGCTCTTGACTAAATTTGAACGAAACTAAAAGCTCGTGTCAAAATGTAGCGACGGAGCCTAAAGAAAAAATATTTATTAAGCGTTAGCGACGGGCACTTTTGATAAATATCTATCTTAAAATTATATAGAGTGCACCTGTGACCACCGATCACCGCAACAGTACGATTTCGATAGGATATAATAATTTTCATGTCGCGTGGAGGGGTTGCCAGATGTCGCCTTCTGAACGAAACCTACTGGACAGTGTGACACTACTCTCTATAGCCGACTGTACCAAACTTCATTCAAGACGAGGCTACGAGCTTTTGTCGCCGTCCGCCGCCGTTGACACGCTAGAACGCATGCATACACACTCACATACGAACTCACGCTACAACGGCGAATTTTGGCGTTTCTTTCATTAGAGTAAACACAGCCAGTTTGTTTGTTGGTCTGTTTAGTGTATCAGCCAAAGCTTTATAGACAATAAATGCAAAACATGCAGTATACAAGACAGGTATATATAGTGTAACAGTAATAGTATCGTGGTATCGTACAGGTTATTGTACATCTGGCAGTCGGCAGCCGTTTCCACTCGTTCCTTAATGTATCGACTGTGTTTCAAAATGATTGGCGTCAGTTTCTCGATATATTCGTGTGTAGCAAAATAACAAAGATTCATATGCTTCTTATTGATATCACTTGTTAATCTTGGGTATTTTCTGCGTTTTTCTGTAGGACTGTTTTTCTTTTACACTTGATAATAATAAAAAAGTGTATCGTTTTGATAGAAGTGGCTCAGGGGGGGCCACATCTGCCCCCCTCGGTGCTTGTAGTGTTTACATACAGTACGCAGACGACATAACACAGATAACTTGCCATGCAGGCAAATCACGAGCATTAATGGATAACAGGACACGGAATGAGATTAAATAAATAAACTACGAGAAAAAGTGGAAAATAAAGACGAACAAAGACAAGTTTAAAATAATAC
>NW_026112342.1:35000-80000 GCF_024679095.1 Eriocheir sinensis | reverse complement strand
GCCTACGACTTGAACTCTTTCAAGAGAAGGGTGTCAGGACACCTCTCCCCCCGAAATTGACCTCTTTTTCGGCCACCTCATGATTCTTTTTTAGGAGCAGCGTGTAGCGGTCTTTTTTTTATTATTGCTTTCTTTTTGTGTGCCCTTGAGCTGCCTTCTTTGTTTAATATATATATATATATATATATATATATATATATATATATATATATTTATATATATATATATATATATATATATATATACATGTATATATATATATATATATATATATATATATATATATATATATATATATATATATATATATATATATATATATATATATATATTGTGTAGTGGTTGGTGAGGCTGTTCAACGAGTGTTTCAGAGAGGGGGCCGTCCCTTTGGAGTGGAGGAGTGAATGTGTAGTGCCACTGTACAAAGGTAAAGGTGATAAGTACGAGTGTGGTAGTTTTAGGGGTATCAGTTTGTTGAGCGTGGTTGGCAAGGTGTATGGGAGAGTATTGATTGATAGGGACCGATGCGGGACAGATTGTATGGTTGGTGAGGAGCAGTGTGGGTATAGGAGCGGCAGAGGGTACATGGATCAGGTGTTTGAACATAAGAACATAAGAACATGGGGAGACAGCAAGAGGCCTAATTGCCTACACAGGGCAGCTCCATATTCCCCCCCCTCCACACACACACACACACTACCACCTGTCATCCTCGTCCATATAGCTATCCAGTCTACTCTTAAAACAAGCTATCGTCCCTGCACTCACTATGTGATTGCCGAGTCTATTCCATTCCCCCACCACCCTATTACTAAACTAATGCTTGCCTATTTCTCTCCTAAATGTATACTTTTCTAATTTAAATCCATTACTGCGTGTTCTATCCTGCTGTCTAGTTCTCAGTACTTTACTTATATCGCCTTTGTTGTAATCGTTGACCCATTTCAATAATTGTATCAGATCTCCCCACATTCCTCGTTTGTCTAGGGAATGTAAATTGAGATATTTCAGCCTATCTTGATATGGGAGGTTCCTCAGTCCCTGAATCATCTTGGTCTTCCTCCTCTGAACTGATTCTAGCAAGTTGATGTCCATTCTGTAGTGTGGGCACCAAATCTGGACAATATAATCTAAGTGTGGCCTAACTAACGCTAAATAGAATCTGAGGATGACCTCTGCACTTTTGTTGGTTACCGTCCTGTTAATAAAGTCTAATACCCTGTTAGCCCTATATCTCGCACTAATACATTGCTTCCTTAATTTTAGGTCAGAGTTCATTAACACTCCCAAATCTCTTTCACACTCCACACGCTGTGGAGTCTAAACTATACCCGTGTAATGGGTTGCGTGTTCCTACACTTAGTATTCTACACTTGGTGATGCTAAAATTCATCTGCCATTTATCTGACCAAGCTGACAGTTTGTTGAGATCCTCCTGCAGTGCTCTAGCATCCTCCCTTGTCCTAATTGTGTCTCCTATTTTAGTGTCATCCGCAAATTTAGCTATGTCACAAGTTATCCCATTGTCTAAGTCATAGATGTAGGTAATGAATAAAAGCGGGGCTAAAACTGAACCTTGAGGAACCCCACTGGTAACATTACCGCATTCGGATTTTTTTACCGTTAATGGTAACCCTCTGTTTCCTGTCGCTAATCCACGCCCTAGTCCAATCATAAGCCTTCCCTCCTATTCTATGAACCCTGACTTTATTTAACAGTCTCTGGTGAGGTACCTTATCGAAGACCTTACTAAAATCAAGATAAACTACATTGTAACTCTCATCATTGTCAGCTGCCTCGTATACTCTATTGTAAAAAGATAAAAGATTAGTGAGACACGACTTTCCTAAACCCATGCTGTGAGTCGTGAATTAAATTATGTCTGTCAATATGGTCCCTAATACTATCTGCTGTTATTGGCTCAAGCATTTTACCTATAACTGACGTCAAACTGATCGGCCTATAATTTTGAATTGAAGATTTGTCTCCTTTCTTAAATATTGGAATAACGTGTGCCCGCCTCTATGAAACAGGCACCACCCCTGTGTCTATCGACTTTCTAAAAACTTCTGTCAGCTGCCCACTGATTTCAGCTTTACATTCTTTTAATACCCTGGGAAAAATTTCATCTGTCCATGGCGCCTTAGTAACTTTGAGTCTATCTATCTGTCTAATCACGACCTCCCTACTTACGTTGATGACGGTTAATCTTTCCACCTCTTCTCCCCTGTAGATCTGTTCTCCTTGAGGTATATCGTCTAATCCTTCTTCGGTATATACAGTTAAGAAATATCTGTTTAACGCCTCACTCATTTCCTCATCTGTATCTAGCAGTGATTCTCCTGACTTAAGCGGCCCTATCTTATCCCTAACCTTGGTCTTATAAAGTTGAAAGAAATCCTTCGGATTGCTCTCTGCTTCCCTGGCAATTTTAATCTCATAATTACGTTTTGCTATACGCGTGTTCTTCTTTACTGTTTTAGCTAAATCGTTGTAACTGTCCCATAGGTGAGTCTACCCCTCTCTTGATTCTAACATATAGTCCTCTTTTCCTTCCTATTTCAGTTTTTAGCCTGTCTGTCATCCATCGCGGGTAATTACCTGGTGACCTGACTTCCCTGTGAGGTATAAACTGTTGCTGCCCTAGTTTAATCTCCATGACCAGACTATTGTACTCACCCTCCAAGCTACTGACCTGACTAGTGACCTTTCCAGAGATTAACGGCCCTCCCTGCTCTGGGTCCTGACCTACTTCTGATCTCACTCCCCTAATCCTTTGCAGCTGCTTACTTTCTTGACGCCACTATCCTTGTTAAGGTTGGGCGGTCTGTAAAGTACTCCTATGACAAGCTTCTCCTTCCAACAAGCGGTGAGGCAGTCCTGCGAGAAGTATTTAGGTAAAGGTAAGGAAGTGCTCTTGGCCTTTATGGACCTGGAGAAAGCCTATGATAGAGTTGATAGGGAGGCATTATGGAGTGTAATGCGGATATATGGAATAGGAGGTAGGTTATTGTCTGCAGTGAAACGCTTTTATAGGAATAGTAGGGCATGTGTGAGAGTTGGTAAAGGTGAGAGGGATTGGTTCGAGGTGAATGTGGGGCTGCGGCAAGGTTGTGTGATGTCACTGTGGCTGTTTAACGTGTACATGGATGGAGTAGTGAGGGAAATGAATGCAAGAGTGCAAGGTGAGGGCTTGGCACTGGTGCGTGAAAATGAAAGGGAGTGGAAGATAAGCCAGTTGTTATTTGCGGATGACACTGTCCTTGTGGCAGAGTGTGAGGAGGGCCTACAAAATCTGGTGACAGAGTTTGGCAGAGTGTGTGAAAGAAGAAAGTTGAGAGTGAATGCGGGAAAAAGCAAGGTTATGAGATGTGTAAGGGATGCTGATGGTGGCAGAATGAATGTGAGGCTGAATGGGGAGCTGCTGGAGGAAGTTGAGAGCTTCAAGTATCTGGGGTCGCATGTAGCAGTAAATGGGAGTGTGGATGTGGAGGTTGGAAACAGAGTGAAAGAAGCAAGTAAATGTATGGGTGGAATGAAGAGTGTATTGAGCAACAGAGCCTAAAGGAATGAATGCAAAGAGAAGGCTGTATGAGGGAGTAGTTGTGCCCACAGCTCTGTATGGGACCGAAACGTGGAATGTGAGACAGGACGAGAAGAAGAGGTTGGATGTGTTTGAGATGAGGTGCCTGAGGAGTATGGAAGGTGTAACGAGAATGGACAGAGTGAGAAATGAGGACGTGAGGTAGAGAACGAAAGTGGTGAGAAAGCTGTTTGAAAAGGTGGATCAGAGGGTGCTTAGTTGGTATGGGCACATGGTAAAAATGGGTGAGGAGCGTTTGACGAAAAGAGTGTGGAAGGCTGAAGTGAATAGGGTGAGAATGAGACGAAGGCCTAGAAGAGCGCTGGGTGTGCAAGGTCTGTCAGTAGAGCAAGGAAGACCCTTCCCATGTCCTCACTAACCGTTTCCCTATTGTCTCACCAACACCGGAGAGTAGTTCAGCATGCTCTCTAAAGGCAGATCCTCTTTCTATCCACACCACACTACATTCACACAACATACACACCTTTTCACAAGATTCAAATCTCAAAATGGCGTACCTTCATCCTGCCTCGGAGTCTCCTCCTGGGGGGGGAGGCACAAATTCCCCCAGGGAGGACTCCCCTTCTGGCTGCCGACTTGAGAAGTGTCTCGATAACTCCTCGAACCTCTTTCTTATCAATTTCTGCAACATTCGCTTTCTTAATTCTAATTTTCATTCTGTGGAACACCATCTATGGGTAGGCGGTGGCCGAAGTGATAGCGTACTGGACCCACATTCGCCGCGTGATGGACGACGCGAGTTCGAGTCCTCACGCTACCACTCGGATTTTTCAGTCACCGCCGAGTGGCTTAAAACTACCCACATGCTGTCCTGAAGACCACCCATCAACCCGGACTCTAGAGGAAGCCGTCCAAGCGAATCAAGAACGAGCTCCAGAGGGCAGCATGAGCCAATGCAAGATGGCGCCACTATAAACACTCGCCTGCGCCAAAACGGGCTGGGCCGACCATCAGGCCCCACCTGGAAAAAGCCTTGGGCCGACCATTAGGCCCCACCGGGAAGATCCCTACCGGCGCAATAGGCAACAACGTAAAAAAAAAAAAAAAAAAAAAAAATCTCTCCTTCTCTAAACCTCATCTTCTCTTCCTCACCGAAACACAGATTTCTGAGGCTACTGACAGCAATCTCTACTCTGTTCAGTTCTACTATTGTCGGGACCCAGAAGACCATACCTCCACAGTTAATTAATAGTGACCCCAATCAGAGGCAAATACCGGAGGAAGATGTTGAGACAAGAATTGTAAATATGATAGGAGAGGGAAGGAAAGTAATTAGTCAGATATACAAGTCGTAAACATCTAATAAGCGCTAACACTACTAAGAGAGGTTACGGAAAATACTCAGACCCACATACAGGAAACAGATACCCAGTAGGCGTGGTCAGAAGGTGTGGATAACCATTCAGAACACTCTAACTGTCACGTGCAGTGTGACGAAACGCTATAAGCGAATAACTGAACAGCGAAGTCACTGTGGGAGTGTCTTAAGAGTGAGCCACGAATGGCAGGAGAAGTAAACGATACATCATAATGAGCGAGCCAATGGTTGTTGACAGGAAGTATTGGCTACTGGTTACGTAGAAAATGAAGGCGTGTCAAGGATGTAGTTCCGCCTCAAGCAAGGAAAAATGACCTAAACAACAGTGGCATGGGCAGACCGAGTCTTGCACTCGCTTCAAGCAGTGCTGCTACTCACTCAGCTGAGAATGGCTGTTGTGATCTTAGTCGTGAGTAGAAATTCGAGAATCTAAGGGAAACCGACTGTTTTGTCCTGGGGATTATAATGTGAGAAGAGGTGTAGTAGGATTGTGAGTGGGACAGGATTGTGATTATTTTATTGCCATGTAGAGCAAAGGTAGAAACCACTGCGTGTGGTATAATTTGGTGCTTCCGTGAAATTGTAGTAGATTATACTATAGGAATGTGTTATTAGGATTTGTGAGGAGAGTACTTAATTATTGTGATGTAAGCAGAGAGAAACAAACCACTGCTTGTGGAATAACGAGTGTTATTATTATTGGCAACAACTGAGCACATATTGTAGTATTATGTTTAAGACATGTCGTTTGTCATAAGTTGTATCCATCGTTGAATATGCCAGAGTGTAATGATCGTCTGAGCATAGAATATTGCGTAAGGCAGTTACTTTCATTTCATTTTAAATAAATGTATATTTTCTTTTTCCCTGGTTTATCCCCGAACACCAGTCTCCAATAACAACTTAAGCCGGATCACGCTACCAGGGACGGTGAGATCATTTATGGAGTAACTAATGAGTGATAAAACAGTTGTTTTAATACAAGTTGATGCAAATAAAATAAAATGTAAGAATTAAATACAAGAAAAGAAGGATCCAAAACTACCTCTATCCTAAATTTTAATCCAAAGCTGGATGTTGCGCCTTCGTACGCATCGACATCACTTGTTCTCGTGCAAACGACCTTGACTCTGCAGAGTTTTCCACCATCTGGCTAAGACTTCATTGTCATTCTATTACTAAATACATCTGTGCTGTTTATCTCTCACCTATCTCTACTAACTATGTAAAATTCTTTGACTACTTGAACTTTAGAGTGGAGCACATATTGACCCAATCTCCCTTCGTTAAAATCTCCATCTTGGGAGATTTCAATGTTCACCACCAGCTTTGGCTTTCATCCTCTTTCACTGACCATCCTGGTGAACGAGCCTACAACTTTGTTATCCACAATGACCTAGAGCAGTTGGTTTAGCACCTTACTCGTATTCCCGAACGTCTTGGAGACAGGCCCAACACACTAGACATCTTCCTTACCGCTAATCCTTCTGCTTTCTCAGCCAAACTGATCTCTCCGTTGGGCTCCTCCGATCACAACCTTATTTCTATATCCTGTCCTATCGCTCCTGTACATCCTCTGGACCCACCGAAGAGGCGATGCTTATGGCATTTTGCTTGAGCTCGGTGGGACGACCTGATAATGTACTTTTCCGATTTTCCGTGGAATGATTATTGCTTCCAGTATAGAGACCCCTCTCTGTGTGCCCAGCGCATCACAGAGGTGATCGTCTCTGGAATGGAGGCATACATTCCTCGTTCTTTCTCTACTCATGCTAAAAAGCCTTGGTTTAATCACGCTTGTTCTCGTGCTGTCAAAGATAGAGAGGCAGCTCACAAAAGGTAGCATAGACTTCGAACTCCCGCTAACCATAATATTTACATTTCTGCCCGGAATCGTGCCAAAGCTATTTTCCAACTTACCAAAAACTCCTTCATTGATAGAAAATGCCAAAACCTTGCTTTCTCTAATTCTTCCCGGGACTTTTTGGCATCTAGCCAAAAACATCTCCTCCAACTTCACTTCTTAATCTTTCCCTCCTCTCCTTAGTCCTAACGGCAGCACCGCCGTCTAATCTATCTCTGAGGCTGAACTCTTCTCCTAAACTTTTTTCTAAAAGCTCCACTCTGGACGATTCTGGGCATATTCCTCCTACTCATCCTCCTTCTGACTCCTTTATGCCTGTTATTAAGATTCTTAGGAACGATGTTTTCTATGCCCTCTCTGGCCTCAACTCTCAGAAGGCCTATGGACCTGATGGAGTGCCCTCTATTGTCCTTAAAAACTGTGCCTCCGTGCTGACACCCTGCCTGGTCAAACTCTTTCGCCTCTGCCTGTCAACATCTACCTTTCCCTCCTGCTGGAAGTATGCCTTCATACAGCCTGTGCCTAAGAAGGGTGACCGCTCCAATCCCTCAAACTACCGTCCTATAGCTTTAGTTTCTTGTCTATCTAAAGCTTTTGAATCAGTCCTTAACCGTAAGATTCAAAAGCACCTTTCCACTTCTGACCTTCTATCTGATCGCCAGTATGGGTTCCGCAAGGGACATTCTACTGGTGATCTCCTTGGCTTCCTAACTGACCCTTGGTCATCCTCTCTTAGCCGTTTCGGTGAAACCTTTGCTATTGCGCTGGACATATCAAAAGCATTTGATAGGGTCTGGCACAAATCTGTTCTTTCCAAACTACCCTCCGACGGTTTCTATCCATCTCTCTGTACATTTATCTCCAGTTTCCTTTCTGACCGTTCTATTTCTGCTGTTGTAGATGGTCACTGTTCTTCTCCTAAGACTATTAACAGTGGTATGCCGCAGGGTTCTGTCCTATCTCCCACTCTCTTTCTGCTGTTCATTGATGATTTTTTCCAAAACGAACTGTCCTATCCATTCTTACGCCGATGACTTTACTCGGCATTACTCAACTTCTTTTAATAGAAGACCCACCCAACAGGAACTAAACGATTCTAAGCTGGAGGCAGCAGAACGCTTAGCCTCAGACCTTACTATTTTTTTCCGACTGGGGCAAGAAGAACTTGATGTCCTTCAATGCCTCAAAAACACAGTTTCTCCACCTATCCACTCGACACAATCTTCCAAACAACTATCCCCTATTCTTTGACAACACTCAGATATCACCTTCTTCAACACTAAACATCCTCGGTCTATCCTTAACTTAAAATCTCAACTGGAAACTTCATATCTCTTCGCACAGCCGTACAGCCGCTATCCATTTACAGCGGCCTTGTTCGCCCTTGTATGGAGTATGCATCTCACGTGTGGAGGGTCCCACTCACACAGCTCTCTTGGACAGAGTGGAGTCTAAGGCTCCTCGTCTCATCAGCTCTCCTCCTCTTACTGAAAGTCTTCTACCTCTTAAATTTCCCCGCCATGTTGCCTCTCTTTCTAACTTCTATCGATATTTTTATGCTGACTGCTCTTCTGAACTTGTTAACTGCATGCCTCCCCCTCTCCCGCGGCCTTGCAACACACAGCTTTCTACTCATGCTCACCCCTTTACTGTCCAAATCCCTTACGCACGAGTTAACCAGCATCTTCACTCTTTCATCCCTCACGCTGGTAAACTCTAGAACAATCTTCCTTCATCTGTATTTCCTCATGCCTACGACTTGAACTCATTCAAGAGGAGGGTATCAGGACACCTCTCCTCCCGAAATTGACCTATCTTTCGGCCACTCCTCTAACTCTTTTTAGGAGCAGTGAGTAGCGGGCTTTTTCTTCACACTTTTTTCCTTTTTTTATGCCCTTGAACTGACTCTTCTCCTGTAAAAAAAAAATATAGAAAGTACCTCAACTTCTCTAATTCTTCCAAAGACTTCTGGCAACTAGCGAAAAATATCTCCTCCAATTTCAGTTTTTCATCATTCGCTCCTCTCCGTAATCCTGACGGCAGCACCGCCGCATCAATCCACAGAAGGCTTATGGACCTGATAGTGTCTCCTTTTGCCTTCAAACATTGTGCTACTGTGCTGACTCCCTGCCCGGTCAAACTCTTTCGTATCTGCTTTTCAACATCTACCTTTCCTTCCCGCTGTAAGTAAGCCTACATACAGCCTGTACATAAGATGTGTGACCGTTCAGGTCCCTCAAACCCATGTCCCTTAGCATTAATTTCAAGTCAATCTAAAGCTTTTGAATCTATACTTAACTGGAAAATTCATAAGCCTCTATCCACTTCTGACCTTCTATCTGATCACCAGTATGTGTTCCGCAGTGGGCGTTCTACTGGTGATATTGTTTTTTTTTAACTGACTCTTGGTCATCTTCTATTAGCGTGCGCCATGACGGGCTGGGGCCGAATACCATCCAGGCCCCTCAAGCAAGCCTACCGGAGCAATAGGCGGAGACGTAAAATAAATAAATAAATAAATAAATACATACATACATACACACACACACATACATACATACATATATATATATATATATATATATATATATATATATATATATATATATATATATATATATATATATATATATATATATATGTAGATAGATAGATAGATAGATAGATAGATATATACACACACACACACACACACACACACACACACACACACACACACACACACACACACACACACACACACACACACACACATCCACATGTTATCATTTTTTGCTTACTGTCTTATGTCTCTTAAATTATGTCGGAATTTTTTTTTTTCTACTTTTATCGACCGTGTCAAGGTGACTGCTCTCCTGAACACATCCCCACCCTCCCGCGGCAACGCTTCACTCGACCTCCTACCCAACCTCGTCCCTGCTACTTAAATCCCTTATGCAGGAGTTACCCAGCATGTTCATACCTTCATCCTTCACACTTACCCCGTACACACGAAGGTACTTCATTAACTTTAACCAAGTGGACGACTTTAACTCTAAGTGGAGTAGTTTGCATGTGAGTTGACCATCCGTCTCTTTCCTGACACGACAGAGGTGTTTAGATCTATATCTATCCCTACTTGGGGATTATCTAAGTCTGATGAGAAATACATTCATAAGGAAGTAGAATCATTGCTCAACCCGTGAACGTCGGCAGACCCTTTTCTGGGCTTTCACGAGTCGTGGCTGTGGTACGCTGGACCCTAAAAAAGGCTCACCATAAAACCCATAATTCGAGCTAATTGTAGGAGGTTGTGGCATAGAGCAACCCACCATACATGCCCTGGGTCATAGTGGTGGGTGAGTGAGCTTGAGATGGGCATTTTTGTCAAAGGTGGTGCTGTAAGATCATGGCAGACTGAATTATCTATCCACACAGTAATCACTTGTCAAATTCTCTAAAGTAGGCAACAAGCGACTCTCGGCTAGATGCCACGCGTCACAAGAATGTTTATTTTGTAACAAACACCACCCAAAAAGATTGGAGTTTGAGTAAAAGTAAATATTTTTCACAGCTTTATGGTTATGAGAGGAGTACTCTGATGTACGTTCCATGCTCTTTTCTTAGTGTCAAAATGCAGTGTAATGTTGCCGTTTCTCGGCCACTTCTCGGCTTTCCCACGGGTTAAGGAAGGTGTGATAGAAAAGAGTCAATCCCCTTGGAGGGCGCAATTACTATTTGGTAACCGAAGACGACCGACACACGAGTGGCATGGAAGTTGATTACTCACAGACTATTAACCGCTCCACTCAACTAGACGCTTATCAATCCCTGTATTAACGGCTTGGTGAATTCCTTGGCTAAGTACAAAGTGTCCAGTGAACTTGGCTTAAAATGCTTACTGCCAAGCTCCCTCAGAGACGGTGAGAAGGTGTACGCTGCTTCTGAGGCTGACGGACGGCTGTATCAGAGCACGAGGATCCCGTTTGGATAGTAGCCGCGTTCCAACGTGCAACTAACGCTATTTTTTTCAGATATCGACCTTGAAGCCACCCTTGCGTTCTTAATATAATCGATTATATTCACCTTTTTCTCTGAAACTTTACCTCTCTCAGAAAGACTCCAACCTGCTGTGGAAAGAGAGGCTACTGCTATCATCGAAGCTGTACGCAAATGGAGACTTTCTCACCGGGAGGAGGTTTGCTATAACAACTGACCAGCCAGCAGTGTCTTTGATGTTTAAGTTGAATCACTCTTCAGAGATAAAGAACGACAAAATAATGCGATGGCGCCTGGAACTCTCCGGATGCCAGTATGATATTCAGCCTCGCCCCGGTAATGGTAATGTTCCCTGTGACACATTGCCCCCAGCTTGTACCACTTCTCTTTCCCGCCCTGCTCCTCTCGATGAGGGTCCTGCCTCACTCTGCCATCCTGGTGTTACTTGATTTTGACATTTTATGAGGTCCAAAAATTTACCTTGTTCTCTGGATGATGTAAAAAGGTTTTTTTTACAATACACTATTTGCTCTGAGCTGAAACGTAGATATTTCAGGACTCCAGTAGCTAAACTCATCCAGTCCATGCAACCCTTTGACAGAATGTCCGGAGATTTTATTGGACCTAAAGCTTCTTGCTCTAGGAACAAATACCTCCTCGCTGCTTTCGGTTAATGCTCCAGACTTCCTTTCGCCTTTCCCTGCACTGACATGTCTGCTCCAACTGTTGTCTCGTGCCTCAGGAAGCTCTCTGCATTATTCGGCTGTCCGTCATCGAGTCACTGATAAAGGATCTCAGTGTATGTCTAGAGAGGTTTGTAATTTTCTTGTGGGGAATGGTATAGTTTGTACTCCCTCCACACATACCACCCCAAGGCAATGGCCAGTGTGAGAGGGAATCAGTACCTGACACTGCTTTCCACTCCATTAGATCACTGTTCTGTACACACACTAAAAAAACTATCGTTACAGTGGGGCCCGACGAATTTCACACTGAGCAACCCGGTAATCTCGGCAGGGTTGGTAAAAGTGCGATCACCCCCACCACCTCAGCTCTGCTGGGGGGAGCAGGACAGGACCCCCGTAAGGGAGGGATAGAGAGGGAGACACTGAGATACCAGATATCACCATAATATTACGGAGTGATTTGAGTGCCACTTGTTCAAGCTTTACATTCACAAATAATAAAACAATAATGATCATATGATATACATAACAGCGGTGGGTAAAAGTATTCCCCATGTCAAAGAAAAAACATCAACCATCAATGCATGTCAGATATAGTTCAGTTCATAATGTGACAACCTGGAACTAATGCTTCCACTGAGCGTGTCTTTTCTCTCATGAACAAGCTGTTGGCATCTGGAAAAAAAAAAAACTCAGATTGCAACGCTAAAAGCATTGATTGTTGGTGAGAAAAAAAGACTAACAATAACGCAAGGTGTTTATTATATGGTGTCCAAACTGGACGAAATTTTAACTATTCACCTGTGTGTGGTGTTACAGCCTAATTTCATCAGCCAAACACGACAATATTATAGTGCTACATACAACACAGACCAATTTACTTCGACTAAGACTCCACCTGTGTGTTTCCTGAAGCGTTACTGAGCCAGCTCAAATTCTACTGCTTCATTTACGAGTCCCACTCACTTGATTCAGGCTAGTGAAGCCACACCAAACATGAGCATTGATACCAACATGAGTAGCATGTTATCAACGGCTTCGTCCTTGGCGTCAGTTTGTATAGTGCTGAGTGTGTAACGATACATGTTTGAGTGTGTGTACGCCTCCAACAAGACTCCCAGCCTTCCTCCTGCCGCACAAGCACCGAGCTCACCCGGTGAAGACACTCGTGAGACTAACAATCACTCGCTCTTCTCCAGAATTAGGAAACCCGTAGATAGGCAAACATATTACTAATATTTCGCGTTGTAAATACTTTAAATGTACATTTTCTATATATTCATAGTATTGTTTAATGTACACTCTCACCATAGGCTTCTCGAACACCTGGGCACGATGGATGTGAAAATGAGTCGATCGTGGCTGGTCGCCTCGGAATGGTTGGTGCCCCTGATGGTGATGCCGCACCTGAACCCATCACTGCATATGATACGTTCCCAGCCTGTGTTGATTTGATGGTTGCAATAAGTCATGCTCACGTTAGTCGCAATGGAGACCTCACAAGACCAGCGCAAAGTCATTGCTATCCGTCACACTGAAGGCCTCAGTTATCCCCTGCGGCTCTTTCAAGAGACCTGTGCGGCTCCTGCTACCTACTTAAAAATGTCCAAGTTATCATAGAAAAGTGAGAGAGAGAGAGAGAGAGAGAGAGAGAGAGAGAGAGAGAGAGAGAGAGAGAGAGAGAGAGAGAGAGAGACGGGCGAGACGTGAGGTCTACGAGGACAATTCCCGTGCAATACGTCTCCACCTGACCGCCCCAGCCTTTGCCCTTGGCAGAGCAGGCAGGCGATCTCGGCCTCGCCCATCGCTGAGCGGGCTTTTGTGATTTTCTATTTACACCCTTGAGCTTGGTTTCTTTGCTCTAAATAAAAACAGTAACATACAGGGCCGGTTGTACTGAGAATATTATGAACTTGCCAATATTTCGTTTCCCGCTTCATTAACCAACTGCCTTGTTGACCAGGTATTCCGACACCAACGCAAACCACGATATGATGAAATGGTCTACTTGTGCTCCCAAGATAATCTGACCCTGCACACGCAAACAGACCGAAAATAATATACACAAACAACTTGCCTTACGTACTTATTCACCTGTTATTGGGAAGAAACCAATAAGTACCACCTAACGACGCCCCACCCCCTCTTCCATTATCTTACCCTGCACAGGCAACGAGAGGCTTTCTGACATAGATAATCCGGCCCTGCACACACACACACACACACACACACACACACACACACACACACACACACAGTCCAGTAGGGGGCGTGGGATTATTGCCCTCGTGACGGCTCCCACTGTTGTTTTGCTTTAGTTTAGTTACTTTTAATCTCAAGATTTGCTACTTGCCGGATCATAAAGTTTTATAATTGCTTAATTTTCCTGCTAATAGTTTTGTTGTTTGCTTTTCATGTCCATTACTCTACTTGCACAGATCTTGTTGTTTTTTGTTTCGCACTTGAAGATTTTGTTTTCACACACTTGTACAGCCTTTACTTTCTTTGCTCTTTTATTCCACAGTCTTTTCACATAATTTTTCCGGTCCTCTATCTGGTTGTTGTTGAGTGCTGTGAGTGCCAGTATGCTGCCAAGTTTTGTGTCAGTGTCTGCGTCAGGAAGTTGTATGGATAAAGTAGTGTCGTTTCTGATGTCATAATTCTCTGGACATTCTGGCAGAAAATGTTACAAAGTCTCACTTTCATGTCCACAACACGGGCATTCCTCAGGCTTGTTTTGAAACTTATTCCTCCAATTTAAATTTAATGTGTTTGTTCTTCCTCTGACTAGTATCCTGCTGCCTTCTGTGTTATCCATCCAACTTTCCTCAGACACATTTTTCTTAAGCTTGGCATATACTGTTAGAGTTGTTTTTGTTGGTTTTCTGATACCCATGCCTGGGAATCCCATTTTATGATGCGGTCTACTATACCATTCTTTTTAATGTTCTTTAATCCTTCAAGTGTTACATTACCTTCCCTCATATATTTATTTAATGTTCTAATCCAGCTACTCTTTCCTTTCTCATATTCAAAGTGAAAAATTTATCTGCATAGCTCATTTCCTCCTTCTTCCAGCAGATTTTTAGCATATAGTAGTTTAGTTTTCATATCTCTTGCTGTGCAGGATGTTGCACCCACCTCGCCTCTCAAAGCTGTGCTGGCTGTGTAAGTTGGTGTCTGCAGTATTGCTCTGTGCACTGAGTTTTCTATTTCTTGTAATTTTTGAAGGTCTTCCTTGTTGTACTCTACGTTTTCTGCCGCATAAAGTATTACTGACAGTCCTAGTCCTTTCCAATAGTTTTTCCCAATTATGAGTCGGTTACAACATCTGGATGTAATACTGTACGTCATGTTTGCGAGTTGGTTTGCCTTGTTTAATCTTTCCTTCTCATATTCTGAATAGCAGTTTCTTTTGTTTGATATTTTTACTCCAAGGTAGGTTATGTTATCTCCTACTTGTATGCCTTCAGTATTTTCTGGCTCTTCTTTATCATTGAATAGGATTATTTTGCTTTTCTCCTTATTTATCTGCAGCCCATATTCTTCTGCCACTCTCTGTACCTCCCTTATACTACAACATGCCTCTGCCTCTGAGTGGGCTAAAAGTAAGCCATCATCTGCATAGTATAAGATGGGGATGTTAAGTTTATTGCTCTTAAAGCCAAAGTTACTTTGTTGGAGATGTTTTATTATTTGGTATGTGATAAGGAGGAACAGGAGAGTAGATCCATTACACCCCTGCTTAATTGCATTCGTAATGCTGATTGATGTTTGCCTTTCGCCATTAATTATCAGGCTAGTTTTGTCACCTGTATAAATATTTGCAATAATATTTATCAGCTAAGGGTGTATATTATTTAACAGTTGTGCTTTAATGAGACTTGCTCTGTCCACTAAATCAAAGGCTTTCTTGTAGTCTAGTGAGATGACAAATAGTTTCTTTTTCATTTCAAAACTTTCTTGTATGCAATGTTTCAGTATGTAAAAATTGTAATTTATGCCTCCCTTCTCTGTAAATCCCGCTTGCATTTCATTACTGTTTCCTGACACATGTATGTGTTTCTCTATTTTTTCTCTTATTACACACACACACACACAGAGAGAGAGAGAGAGAAAGAGAGAGAGAGAGAGACGAAAACATACACAGACAACGCGCAGTATATAGGCCAACTTATCCATCTGTTGCTGTTACAAAAAAACAAAAAAAACATTACCTAACAACCTCCCTCCCTCCCATTATCTTACCTCAAGCCTGCTCTTTATAGGGGACGAATCTGTTCCTCTCTACTGAGGCTTCGTTCCTGCCGTGATAGTTTGTGACAGTCCAAGTAATCAACTGACTCCCTCCTCTTTTTCAGGTTTGCTTATTGCTGATATTTCCCGTCACGGCCCAGCCACTCAACACAGCACCGGCACACTAAGACATCCAACCTGAATTGACTCCCTTCATGCTAAGGCAGTGCTCTGATTGGTCCAAGACAGTGACTTTCAAAATAGCGCCTTCTGATTGGACGAGCCTATTATCACTGCCAGAGTCGCCATCGAACAATTTTGTCAGTGGATTTCTTATTGGTTTATTACAAACAGATCAGGCACATTATTAAAGCTGTGTGTACTCGCTCTTTTTTTTGTAATTTATGTAAGCTGATATATCAAAGTGCTAGTTTATTGGTTCTCATTGCTACATTTTCGTCTAGTTTGGAGGTGCGGTACGAAAGTTTGCATGACCACCAACAACAGCAGTCAGCAGCAAAACACGGTGCAAAGAAAACGACTCCCGCGGCAGTGACTTGGAATGAAGAACCTTGCCCATGACCGTAATTTTGGCAGATTGTTTTTTGGGGGCTAAAGGCAGCATAGGTTCATGAGTTGGGTGGGGAGGGTGGCGAACGAGGCGAGCATGGGGGAAATCGCGTGTTTTCCGTTCGTGGTAAGAAAATCCCTGAATGTAAGGGTTTTCCCTACATGGAGGACATTCTTCATCCCCACAAACTCTAAAGCTACATGATTGCGACGCATTTCGTGTTCCCACCAAAACCCTTGCACCTGCTTTGGGTGAGAGGGGGGACAATAGGCAAGCACTAGAATAATATCGTGTAATTGATGACCTTGTCTACGGGTGTACTATTATTAACTCATATGGAGGAGGAAAATTTGAGGGTTTCATAATTACGATTCATAATTTACACTACGGCTCCAGCAGCACTGCTTTTCTGTCAAGTTTGAAGAAATTGTCTCTTCTCGAATTCCGGCTGCCGACCTCTGCCCTAGATGAACTATATAATTGCAGTGTAATAAAACAGGCAAGCAATTGGCTCCCGCTCCTGGAGGCGGCGCGCGCAGCCAGTCGACTCGCCCCGCCCTCCTCGAGGGTTGAGCCACTCCAATTGGCTCCTGTTCCTCCCAGCCGAGTCGTCCCGCCCTCCTCGAGGGTAGAGCCACTCCCATTGGCTCCCGTTCCTCCCAGCCGAGTCGCCCCGCCCTCCTCGAGGGTCTCACACAGACGGCACTGCGATCGCCATCAAGCACAATCAAAATTTTAAATTACTTGATGACTTCATTTCTGACGCCCTCGCGGTGGAGATCACCACTCTCACGGGCAAGGTCATCATCTTCGTATCTTCAGGAGACAGATCCCTGTGTACATGATAGCCGATCCCAACGCCAACCACCCGACACTAGGCTACACGCATACCAACACCAAAGGAAGACAAATACAACACCTGATTAATCAACGAACCATTCACACATAGGCCCACACCTCCCCACATACATAGCTCACAACACAGCCACAACACCGGATATCTTCCTCACAAACAACAACACTTATCACAATATCAGCATTACTCAAGGCCCCATCACCATGAGCGACCACATCCCTGTCATCCTTACCATCTCTACCACTCCCATCCAAATCCCCACACGCCCCAGACCCAACTTCAACCAGGCCAACTGGGATCAATTTCTCACAGAGATCGCTGAAAAACTCAAGGACTCTCCCGTCAACCCGCAGCTTCGGTTGACTTCATCGACACGTATATTCAAGAATGGTACAACACAGTTGTGACCGCAGTCAAAAACAACATTCCAACAACACGCCACAAAACTCTAACACACTGTCACTTGAGTCACACGACACGCACCCTAATAGCACAACACAAAGCCATACAGCATGAGGCCAACACCAACGGCTGTACTCATCCTCTCTATAGACGCCACAAACAGCTCCAACTCGCGCTACAACAACACTTGAAGAGCGACAGCCGCGCCCACTGGGGCGAGGTCATTGCGGAGACAGCCTCACTATACCATGACCCAGCCACCTTCTGGCGTAAGACAAAACAACTCATGGGAACCGACACGACGAACCCCACAACCTCTTCTCTCCCACACGCGGCAAAGTGTACGACAACAACGAGAAGGAGACGCTACACAGAAATCACTGGCAAGATGTTTTCAGTGACGCGGACGAAGACTGGGACGACGAAGAGACAGAGACTGAAGTACGCGACTTTCTCGCCAATAACCTCCATAGACTTTCCCCTCACGTCAATGCAGACGCCAGCAGACTAATTCTGACAACTACTTCCTCACTTTTGAAATTACATCCGAACACATCCTTTCCATAATCAAAGGCATGAAAAAGACATGACCAGGACAAAGTGGCATAAATAAAACCATCTTAAGACACCTCCCCCTTGAAGCCATTGCATACTTAAACAAAGACTCTCAATGCCGCCCTTTCAGCAGGCTACTTCCCCGACAAGTTCAAGAAGGCCACGTTGAAGCTAATACCAAAAGTTGGTAAAAAACCTCACTACCCCGCTAACTACAGGCCAATATCCCCCTTTGAAGAGCCGGGGAAGATATTTGAGTGAATTCTTGACCACCGACTCAGGACATTCCTTGAAGACTCCAACATCGACAAAGACTTACAGTTTGGGTTCCGCCCAGGCAGGGGAACCACGCACGCCCTCGCTCTTGTGACCGAGACTGTCGCCCAACAGAAAGCTGACGGGGGACAGTGCCATCTCGTCCTGAGAGACATCACCAAATCCTTCGACAAAGTCTGGCACCTAAGAATCTTACACCTCGGACTTCCTATCATTCTCGAAAAGCTCATATGCGACTTTCTAGATGATAGGTCGGCGAGAATAAGACTTGGAAACTACCTCGGTGACAGCTTTGACCTGAGCTGCGGTGTCCTTCATGGCAGTGTGCTCTCCCCGACGCGATTCACTCTACACCAGAGATACCCCTCCCCCACTCAGAGGCACCATCATCTCATACGCCGACGATGTCACTCAAATCGTCGGCTATCCAGGGAGGTCAATTCAGGTGGCTCAACTCTCAACATCCCGGGAGATTGACTCCCTTAACTCCTATGAGTCGAGATGGCGAATACAAACCGACACCAACAATTTCACTGTCATGAAGCTCGGCTCCCTATACCAATGAACAACTGATTACTGCAAATGACACACACCACACGCAACAAACGGGCAAAATCCTGGGTCTCCACATCTCCACAAATGGTTTCTATAAACATGTCCAGAATAGAGTCCAGTATGCCAGTACGTCAAAACTATACAGATTTAAGCTGATGCCCATGCACAAACATAAAAACCCACCTTGTAAAAACACTTATCCTGCCATCCTTGATTACCCTCCCATACCCACACACACATTCAGTAACACTCAACTCGCTAAACTCCAGAGGGTCCAGAACACAGCCTTACGTTTTGCCACCAACCAATATCACCCATACTCCATGACCACATAGCAAATCCACATAGCAACACACACTCTCCCTCTCAACATGCGTATACATAACACAGCCACAAAAATATGGCAAAGGCTTGCCCTGCTCAACATACACCACTTCAACACCCTCACTGACAACGCGAACAACATACTCAGGTACAACAGAGCCTTCCCAAGCAGCCTTGCCGCAATAAACTCCCTGCCTGCACCGCTACTCCACTGAATCTGATCCACCCCAAAGGAGTAAATTCAGAATCACTGCATCCACACTCGGCTAGCGAGCTATACGCAAACAACACAACTACACGTTACACCCAAAAACACAAATGTAAACACAATCGTGACTCCTCCGAAATCAAACATGTAAGAACATGTTGTGAACATAACGTCGACTACGTGCCAAACAATGTATCAACAAAACTCCAGCTTCAAGAACTGATTGTAGGCCTAAGAGTGTCATAAAAAGCCCCAGATAGGTGGCCTTCCCGCCTTCTCTTCTCCCTCCTACTCCTTCTTTACTTCTCTCTTTACCTTCCTCACCCACCCTCTTCTAATTCTTCCCCCTCTTCTCTCTCTCTAAAAAAAAGCCACCTCAGTTCCTCTCAAGAAGCGAAAGCGAAACTAGTCGGGAATGAACTCATCTCAAACACACCCGTGCTTCCTCCCTCCTCCTGCACTCAACTTGTCGAAGATGTCCTTACAATAATAATAATAATAATAATAATAATAATAATAATAATAATAATAATAATAATAATAATAATAATAATAATAAAAATGATGATAATAATAATAATAATAATAATGACATATTGATGAAAACTATGACAACAAAAACACTACTAATGATAATATAAACACTAATAATAATAATAATAATAATAATAATAATAATAATAATAATAATAATAATAATAATAATAATAATAATAATAACAATAATAATAATAATAATAATAATAATAATAATAATAATAATAATAATAATGATAATAATAGTAATAATAATAATAATAATAATAATAATAATAATAATAATAATAATAATAATAATAATAATAATACTCATGATAATAATAATAATAATAATAATAATAATAATAATAATAATAATAATAATAATAATAATAATAATAATAATAATAATAATAATAATAATAATAATAATAATAATAATAATAATAATAATAATAATAATAATAATAATAATAATAATAATAATAATAATAATAATAATAATAATAATAATAGTAATAATAATAATAATAATAATAATAATAATAATAATAATAATAATAATAATAATAATAATAATAATAATAATAATAATAATAATAATAATAATGATAATAATAATAATAATAATAATAATAATAATAATAATAATAATAATAATAATAATAATAATAGTAATAATAATAATAATAATAACAATAATAATAATAATAATAATAATAATAATAATAATAATAATAATAATAATAATAATAATAATAATAATAATAATAATAATGATCTAATAATAGTAATATTGGTCATTAACAATCCCAAAGGTAATGAGCCTTTTATCAGCGGCAGTAACAGCATCAATAGTGGCGGGGATAACAGTGACAATGTCAGTGCCAGTGGCACTGCTGCTGCCACTTCTGCTGTAGTCGGGTTCGGTCCATCCGTCCACTCGCGAGTGTTGGCGTGGCACACGCGCATTGCTGCCTCGTGATGGAGGGAAAAGAAACTGTGGCGATAAATATTAATTCCTTATTTGCAAGGATATGTTTGAATGTTTACGTATACAAAAAACATCACACCTTGGCATATAAATCCCAAACATGCCGATGTGCCTCGCTACTATGCCGTACAGCACACGATGGAAATAGCCAAGCCTCACATTAGTAATGTTTCTTGCTGCGTCAAGTATTAGCCACGTGATTTACATGCAAGAAATTATTAAAGAACATTTTTCTTACACTTAAAGAACCTGGTGTATTTTTCTGTATCTTGAATGAAATAAAGGTTATTATTTTAAGCCTGTTGTTAGTTCGCGTATGATCTGCCTTCGCTGTCTGACACAAGCTTGTCTTTCGTGTGCCTGTATGGTGTGTTATCGATGCAGATCGGCGTGTTTGGGATGTACATAAGGACGTGTCATGGTTTCTTTGTACATAAAAACATTCATATATATTACTGACGAAAGTATGACCATTAATCGCACGTGGCCAACGATATCGGACCTGACAATTTTCACCCAATCATGAGCTACAATGCGCAGGTGCCACACCCATGGATATTGACGCTGTGAGTGGACAGATAACATGAAACAAAGTATAGAATGACTCCAGGCTGGAGGCGGCAGAACGCTTAACACTCGACCTTGCTATCATTTCCGATTGGGGTAAAAGGAACCTTGTGTCCTTTAATGCCTGAAAAAACCCAATTTCTCCACCTATCAACTCGACACAATCTTCCAAACACCTATTCCCTATTCTTCGACAGCACTCAGCTGTCACCTTCTTCAACACTAAATATCCTCGGCCTATCCTTAGCTCAAAATCTCAACTGGAAACTTCATATCTCTTCTCTCGCTAAATAAGCTTCCATGAGGTTGGGCGTTCTGTATCGTCTGCACCAGTTCTTCTCCCCCGCACAGATGCTTCCACATATAGGGGACCTATCCGCCTTCGTATGGAGTATGGATCTCACGTGCGTTTGTGTGTGTGTAAGTAAGTAAGTAAGTAAGTAAGTAAGTAAGTAAGTAAGTAAATATTTATTGCCTTTAAAATATAAGAATATTGTTATATATAAACATAACATAAAACATGGCAATGGCACAGCCTGTCAAGCTGAAGCTTCCCGACAGACATGGAATTATATTATTTTATTTAATGTTTACATTGGCACATAATTGGTACCTAATATATTATTAACTAACGTATAGAACAATAAAAATAATTATAATAATATGTTGCTGAGAAGGGGGCCCCACTCACACAACTCTTCCGGACAGAGTGGAGTATACGGCGCTTCGTCTCATCAACTTTCCTCCTCATACTGACAGCCTTCTGCCTCTTAAATTCCGCCGCCATGTTGCATCTCTTTCTATCTTCTATCGATATTTTCATGCTGACTGCTCTTCTGAACTTGCTAGCTGCATGCCTCACCCTCTCCCGCGGCCCCGCTGCACACGACTTTCTACTCATGCTCATCTCCATACTGTCCAAACCCTTTATGCAAGAGTTAACCAGCATCTACATTCTTTCATCCCCTTCAGTGGTAAACTCTGGAACATTCTTCCTACGTCTGTATTTCCTCCTGCCTATGACTTGACCTCTTTCAAGAAGAGTGTATCAAGACACCTCTCCACCCGCCAGTTCTTTTCCCCCGCACAGTTCCTATCCATATACTGGGGCCTTGTCCGTCCTCGTTTTGAGTATGCATCTCACGTGTCGGGGGCTACACACATAGACTACACCTCTTTTGTGCAGAGTAGAGTCAAGAGGCTCTTCGTCTCATCAAGTCTTCTACCTCTTAATTCCATTGCCGTGTTGCCCCCCCGCGGCCCCACATCACATGACTCAAGCTCATTCCAATACTGTCCAAATCCCTTATGCAGGAGTTAACCAGCATCTTCACTCTTTCATCCCTCACGCTGGTAAACTCTAGAACAATCTTCCTTCATCTGTATTTCCTCCTGCCTATGACTTGAACTCTTTCAAGAGGAGAGTACCAGGACACCTCGCCAACCGAAATTGACCTCTCTTTTGACCACTTCTCTTGACTCTTTATAAGAGCAGTGATTTACGTTTTTTTTTATATTATTGTATTGATTGACTGTATTGTATTGATTGATAGGGACCGATGGGGGGCAGATTGTATGGTTGGCGAGGAGCAGTGTGGGGTTAGGAGCGGCAGAGGGTACATGGACCAGGCGTTTGAACATAAGAACATAAGAAGAACATAAGAGCATGGGGAGACAGCAAGAGGCCTGATGGCCTACATCAGGCAGCTCCTGATCCCCCCCCCCCCCACTACCACCTGTCATCCTCGTCCATGTAGCTATCCAGTCTATTCTTAAAACAAGCTATCGTCTCTGCACTCACTATGTGATTGCCGAGTCTATTCCATTCCCCCACCACCCTATTACTAAACCAATGCTTGCCTGTTTGCCTCCTAAATCTATACTTTTCTAATTTAAATCCATTAGTGCGTGTCCTATTCTGCTGGTTAATTCTCAGTACTTTACTTATATCGCCTTTGTTGTAACCCTTGACCCATTTCAATAATTCTATCAGATCTCCCCACACTCTTCGTTTGTCAAGTGAATATAAATTGAGAAGTTTCAGCCTATCTTGATATGGGAGGTTCCTCAGTCCCTAAATCATCTTGGTCATCCTCCTCTGAACTGATTCTAGCAAGTTGATGTCCATTCTGTAGTGTGTAAACAAACCGTAGCACCCAAGTGTGGTTTAACTAACACTCTAAATAGAGTCTGAGGATGACCTCTGCACTTTTGTTGGTTACCGTCCTGTTAATAAAGTTTACACCTCGTTAGCTCCTATTCTCGTGCTCATCATATTGTATACCTAGTTGTAGGTCGAGTCTATTTTCATCGCCCAAAATTCTTCACACCCTGATTCCGCCTATTGCTGTGGAGTAGTAAATCATACCTGCTTATGTAGCTGGAAGTTCTAATCAACGCCTTTGACGCTTCCGTACAATCAAGAAAAACGGTGTCTGATTGCTGGTGTCCTGTGTATGGAGTATCGAAACCAGCTTTGAAGGCCTTCAGCCCAAGTCTTCGGGTATAACCCCATGTGCCAGAATCTTCAAACAAGACACGTAGGCTGTTGAGATAGCATTCCTGAAAAGCTGCACGTCACTATCCTGCTGAAATAAGCCAACTCAGCCCAGCGTTACTGGATCTTATAAAGGCTTGGCCTCTACTGGTGAGCTGCTTGGAGCCACAGTGCTGAACACCATTGTTAAAACCTAACACCAATCCTATATATCAATGCCTTCCACAAAGTCAAGGGAATGTAAAAAACTTTATATTTGATATAAGCTAGGAACACAGTCATCGGTAACCGAACCCCCTGTGAATTCACCCTTGTTTTGGCCCAAAGAAAGATTTGCCCTTACTCGCCCTATGATTGATTCTCCTGAGATGAACACCAAGATCGTGGATGTGATCATTTTCCATTCCCTGTTCTAGAGATGATCTTCGATGTCTTGCAGAAGGAAATAAAGTCTTCATTGAGTCTTCTGATCTGGTCAGTGGCTACTGGCAACTCCATGGCCCCTCTGAGTCCCGGTAGGTAAATAACGGCTTGAGCACGCCCCTCATGGCCACTGCTAAGGTAAGAGGAAGAAGAGGATGCCTGGGCTCAAAGTGAGCCTCGATCTTCCAGGGGATCGATGAATAAAGGCCTAGACTTGTTGGGCACCTATTCAGTGTGTATTCTGGGCTCAAAGGAGCCCCTTGACCTTCCAAAGGACGATGAATGCTGAAGTTTTAAAATTTGCCGCAACTCTGTCTATGTATTTAGACGACGATCATCACAGCAAGTAAAATACGAGCATGCACATTAAGGAAACACCTAAAAGCAGTCTGGCTACACAGACTCAAAGAGGCTTCCTGATTAAAGCCTCAAACTCACCAAATGTGAACTCTTAAAGCCTTCGGATCAAGTTCTTGGGGCATGTCGTGGACGTGAATCTGGCATCCACACAGTGGACGACAAAATAAAGGCTACTAAGGAGCATCCCTCAACCAACGTCTGCACAAGGTAATGGTCTTCTCGGGAGTCGCAGGTTATTACAGAGACCATTCATAAAGGACTTGTGCAGCACGCGCGAGTCCCTAACCCATCTATTAAAGAAAAGACGTGTACCATTTTAGTGGCTCCTGTGTGCTCAACAAACGAGCTTTGAGGATCTAAAGAAAAAGGGCTCATACAGTGTGTCTGGGTCCTTGTCTTCTTCCGGATTTCGAGGACCCTTCTTTTCAGTTTTTATACCGACAAGCTTCTGGGCCACAGTGGACTCAGGGGAGTTTTTCGTTTTATTATGCAAACAGATAAGTTCATCTTCTCTGGTTGACCCGCAACGGTGTGTAACACCCACTGCGTGTCACCAGAAGGGATGCAAGACACTATTCACCAGACAAAAAATACTACTGGGCCCACATTACGGGTTGATGTTAAACATGTCGCACATTGCGTCGCAAGTGTCAAAGAAAACATAGGGATCCAAAAAGGGCCAGCACCGATGCTGCTGCATGCCACCCACCACCAGGAGGCGCCCGGGGATGTTGTTAAAGAATAGACTTATTACATTCCCCAGAGTTTCACCATCATGGTTGCGCTACTTATTGGTGTGCGTCGACCAGTCTCTCTCAGTGTTTTCTTTAGTTCTAGCGCCTCAAGGTATGAAGACAGCCACACGCGTGGCTCATGAGGCCTCGTGACTCACGTGTTGTGGTCCACATTCGTCTTCCCTCGAATTCCTTTGAGTGACAATGGCACTGAGTTAAGGAACGCCGTATTGAGCGGAATATGCGCTCAGTTTAACATCACGCAATCCTTCATTGTTACAGTTTACCAACCCAGCGTTATAGGGGTTGGCGGAGAGGGCTAAGGAAATCTTACAGGTCCTCAGAAGCTTATCGTGAATTGATCTCTCACGATAACTGGGAGGTGATTGGCTATCGCACAGCTCAAGCCTCCTCCATAAATACAAAGTCGGTAAACGACCTCTGACGGGGAAGTCTCCCCATCACGTATCTTAGCAGGGTAGAGAAACGTCTTCCGGCACGACTTCCTAAATAAAACCAGCAACAACCTTTCTACAACATTGATAGGTAGGCACGCACAACAGCGCAGATGCATAAGTTTTCCAAGATACACTCAGAGGTTAGGAGTACGTTGAAAAGCTGGCTGAAGGTTGAAATGATGTCAAACAACACAAACAGGCCAAATCCCGTCCTGGGTGGAGTTAAAAGAGGGTGACACAGCCATGATTACACAGCCATGATTACAAGCAGAGGAGTTCGAAACTGGGGCCACCCATAACCCTGGGGTCCTTCTCTGAGTTGCCCGGGAATGCTAGGGAAATCAGTTCCGAGGTTCTTGAGTCAGTGAGGAGCCAACAGAAGTTCACAGTGATCGTCTGGCAATTTTCACCTGGGAGACCTTGATATTGGTGTCTCCTCAGAGTCAACATCAACAAGATCATAATTTCACCCATAGCTATAGCTTGAGACCACGGGTACGAAATACTTCATTCACTTGGGATCAAGTGATGCCGATCACATTGTTAAATTTCGGGTTCCTACCGCAGCGCGACATCCATCCACCTCCAGTTTGCCGCGCCCTGCTGCGCGTACACAGGAGAGGTCTGAGTTGTTCTCCAGTCATAGGGTACCAGTCTTTGAGTCAAACAGTGGAGTCAGCCCAGGTTCAGGACTGCTCCAGCAATTCTCACCTTGGACCTTGATAGCTGGTAATTCCTCTCAGAGTCAAATACTGGTAACAGATCATACCCCACCCATAGCTGTTTCTGAGACCACGGGTTTAAATACTTCATTCCACCACCAGATTATGATGTTGCGTTTTCGATCATACAGCAATTTCGCTCCCCGCACGCAGCGACACCCATCCACTCTGGTGCTTCATGCCTCAATAGTACGGCCACAGGGAGAGCACCATAGAAGATGTGCTCCTCGTAAAATATCCATATACTTCCTTGACGAGCACCACAGACACAAAGTTAGATAGTCTCAGAAAAACTACTTCGGCATGGCGGAAGACGCCATACGGGCCACCAAGACTAGGGAATCAGCGCGCACCCCTTCTAGTACCAACTCCCCTTCTTGAATCTTTTTCAAAGGTTACCGAGGATAGTGATTCGTTCTCTTATGGGGGAAAAGTTGATGAGGTGAGCATATTATAGTTTTCACTCAGTTGGTGTCTGTTTCAAAGTTCCTCTTCGGCACATGGCAACCGACGAGGACGTGCGCGATTTCGCAGTGGACCACTACGCTCATGTACTCTTCCTTTGCTGCCAGAAATCGGTGCATTCAACGCCACCAGAGAAACTTGTTGACGAGATTGGTAGACCTGGTTACATTGAGGAACCAAGTAGAGCAACTTGGTCAAGATGGTAGAGTGTTATCAACATAGTTGGGCAAGCAGATCGACCAGTAGAATCAGTTTCTCCTCCTAACCAGGCCCCTGGTACAGGTACTGTGAAAACGTCGGTTAACTCTCCGCTTCGCAAATTCGCAAATCAGCAGGTCATTAGCAGCAGGCATGGTTGATGCAGCCACTGTAGAGTCACACCCGGCCTTGTTCCCTCTGCACGATTTGCAGTGAACGACTCATCCATATCGGGTATCAAAATTATAGCATCAAGCTCTTTTATTTAGCAAGCAGACATACAGCCAATATTTTCTTACCCCTTGATTGAGTCCAGTTTCCTCACCCCTGATGTGCCATCATTTCATTCATGTTCCGTTTCCCAGACGGTGGACGTGTTTGAGGCATACCACTGTCCCGTTTCCTCTTTTCCGCTAAGGAGTGAGTAAAAGGCCCTCGGACATCGAGACCTCAATCTCTTGTCTTGAATCGCGAGGGATCTTCTCTGTATTCGACGGTTGGTTGCTGGTCCCTTCTTGCACACATGGGTAAGAGACGGTCTGGGCGATTCTATTGCTCAAGGTCTCTTTTTGCCTTCCTTCCTACCAGCTCCGGGAGGTATGCAAGATCGCCTCTTCACCAGCAGAATGTCTGACGAAATTGTCCTGCTTCCTTTTCCGCTAAGAGTGTGTTAGTTCTGATTACCGACCGTCCGCCCACCCGCAGGATCTCTCTCTGTATTCGATGGTTGGCTACTCCTTTCTGGGTACATGGCTGCAAGGAGACGGCCTCAAAGATTCGGATTGCTCATGCGTCTCTTTTTGCCTTCCTACTCAGTTCCGGGGAGGGTATGAGATCGCCCTTACCCGCGGAAGTCGCGTCTGGACGCTCTTTCCTGTGTGCCTTGCTACACAAGGTGCCAGCTACCAACACCTGCTTTTCCATAAGAACCTTTCAGGGTCTACATTATTATTTTTATTTTCCTCAGTCTCCTTCTATGTATCGTCATCTGCCCGAGGGTACCACTTACTTCGGCACTAACACTTATGCCATAACGGGTTACTGGTCACTATGCTCATATCAGGCTCCACTAATATAGCAACGCATACCACCGGTCCCGGATCCGTCTGGTTTTCACGGGCCAATATTTCCTCCCATCGAGTGTTTCTCTGCGAAGTCTCTCGATAACATTCCATTCTCCAGCATCTTCAGTGTGACTAATTTTCATTCATTTGTCTTTTAAATGAAACAGTCTCAAAACTCCTGGGTGTGAAACGCTGTTCGAATACTTGCACCCCAATCTAATACCTGTGGAATTTTTAAATTTCCAGCCGTCGCTTCTGATGTTCTGTCATTTCTCGCTGAAGTCGTGCTACACCTTTATTAGGGATCTCTGTCCCAGTACGATTATTTGGCTTGTTCAGACGAAGGACAGTGATGGCAAATAATTCAAAATGCTAGTTGATAGATTACTTATACATGTGCTGTTATCCTTATCAGTCATCTCTGCGAGATTTCTTATGATCTATGTCACTACTACGCTGTGTTTAATTCTCTCACTATTTATATTAGGATGACCATAATATGTTTTACATAGCCAGTGTTTTAATGTATTGTATCATAAAGTATTCTGCTTAACATGATGATCCACCATGTATAATAATGGTAATGGCAGCTAGACTGCCAGTTAGAGTTTTGTAAAACGCGATATTTGGATCACTGGTTGTGACTGACCAGTGTTATAGAAGGATATCGGCTAGATATTACTAAATGTATTATTATTATTACATATTATTATTATTATTATTATTATTATTACATATTATTATTATTATTACTATTATTATTATTATTATTACATATATTATTTAATATCACTAATTAGGCATACAATTGTCAGTGTGAAAAAACTCCATCTGACAGATAGAGATCACGCTACCTTATAAGGAATGTCGTCCATCAGTGCAGCCACCGTCTCAGTTCTCAGGCTATACAAAAGCATTTCACTCCAAGCGGAGGTCACCTTTGACATATCAAAAAGTGACCACAATTGTAATCTCTATTATTTTCTCTCAATCAGTGTAACTCGTGACAGACTTCTGAACGAAAGTCCACTGACACACACTGTGCAGTTCCTCTCTGCCTCCAGACGCTCCTGGGTGTACATATATAGAAGCTAAGAATATCAGCTCTTTGCTGCTGTGAAGCTTGGGAAGTCTAAACGAACGCCTTTGAACGCTCCTCTGCAGTACACTTATAAGAATCAAGCCACAGGCTGACTATGTTTCTGTGTTAGCTACCTGTAGCTACCTGTCTATATATATATATATATATATATATATATATATATATATATATATATATGAGTATATATATATATATATATATATATATATATATATATATATATATATATATATATATATATAACCTAGTGCGCGTTTTCGTTTGCACCGTCCCCGAAAGTAACTGCGATCAAAGACCAAATGCAAATTCCTGACAAGTTCTTCACTTTTGAAACTACTGATCCGAACACATCTTTCTCCTTTCCATAATCAAAGGTGCATGAAAACGCCCAGGACAAAGTGGTATAAATAAACCATCTTAAAACACCTTGGAAGCTGAAGCCTCTGTTTCCTCTACATAAACAAAGACTCTCAAAGCCGCCTCTTTCAGCAGGCATGCTCTTCACAAAAGTTCAAGAAGTTACCCACGTTGAAATCCGTTGGATACCAAAAGGGGGTAAATCACCACCTCTAACTATATAGGCTAATATGCCCCTTGAAGTGCTGGGAAGATATTTAAGGAGATGATGACGATGCAAAATCTTGAGCATACTTCGTACATTCTCAGACATCCTATCATTCCAGAAAAGCTCTATGCGACTTTCAGATGATAGTATTACATAAGAATACATCGGAAAATACCTTTGAGGATAGCTTTTGGACGGACCTGAGTTGTGGTGTCGGTGTCCCTGTGGCGCGCTCTCCCCGGGACGCCAGTTCACTCTACACCAGAGATACCCTCCTCTCATCTCAGGAGGCAAGATCATTCACATACGGCGACGATGTCATCAAATCGTCGGTTATCCAGGAGGTCGATCAATCTAGATGGCTCAACTCTCAACATCCTGAGGAGATTGACTTCTAACTCCCATGTAAGAGTTGAGATGGCGAGTACAAACCGACACCTCAAAAAATGTCTTACTGTCATTGCGAACCGGCCTCTTGTTACCAATGAACAGTCTGATTACTGGTAAATGACACACACCACACGCAACAAACGGCAAAACTTGCCTCTGTTACATTCATGGTTACTATAACATGTTCACAGAATAGAGTCCAATATGCCAGTAATGTCAAAAACTATACAGATTTAAGCTGATGCCCAAGTGCACAAACATAAAACCCTCCTTTGTAAATACACTTATCCTGCCATCCCTGATTGACCTCCCATACCCACACACACATATCTTAAAGTAACACGCCAACTCGTTGGGGTCTAGAGGAATCCAGAACAGGGCCCAAAGCTGCCACACAACCAATACCACCACATAATATGACCACAGAGCAAACCACAGGCAACCCAACACTCTCCTCAACATGCGTGTATATACAACACACAGTTGGTTGAAAAATATGGGCAAAAGACTTGCTCTACCAACATACACCATCAAGTAACACTTTCACTGACAAAGCAACAACATACTCAGGTACAAATAGAGCTCTGGGCAGCCTAATAAACTTCCCTGCTCTGCACTGAAGTTACTCCACTGAATCTGGATCCACCCCAAAGAAGTAAATTCAGAATCATCAGACCCACACTCGGTTAAATAGCCATACGCAAACACCACAACTACACGCTGCACCCAAAAACACAAATATAAATACAATCGGTGATCTGAAATCAAATATGTAAGAACTCAGAACATAACGTCGACTACGCCAAACAACAACAACCAAATCAGCTTCATGAACTGATTGTAAGCCTAAAAGTGTCATAAAAGCCCTGATACCTGATTCTTCCTGTTTTCTCCTCCTACTCCTTTCTTACTTTCTTTACCTTCTCACCCACCCTTTCACCTTTCCCTCTAAAAAGCCACCTCAGTTCCTTCAAGAAGCCAGCCACCTTTTGGCGTAAGAAAAACAACTCAAACACACACGACGAACCCCACTCCTCCTCCTGCACCACACGCGACAAAGTGTACAACAACGAGAAGGAGACGCTACATAATCACTGCGAATAATTTAATGACGCGGACGAAGACTGGGACGACGAAGAGACAGAGACTGAAGTACTTTCATAATAACCTCCATGACTTTCCCCTCACGTCAATGCAGACCCCAGCAGACTAATTCTGACAACTAATAATCCTCACTTTTGATAATTACATCCAAACACATCCTTTCCATAATAATAATAATAATAATAATAATAATAATAATAATAATCCTTTCCAGTAAAGCAATGTCCTTTCTGTAATTAGGAGACCAGAACTGTACTGCATTATCAAGGTGCAGTCTTACCAAGGAAGTATACAAGGCTAGCATCACGTCTGATGCTTTACACTCGAAGGTCCTCGCTGTGAGCCCGAGCATAGTGTTGGCTTTGTTGTATGCTTTTTTACAGTGATTCGCGTGTTTCAGGTCACTGCTGATAGTGACTCCAAGATCAGTGTCCTCCTGCATCGCCTGCAGAGGTCTCCCATTCATGATGTATGTGTGGTTACTATTTTGGGACCCAATGTGCATGACTTTGCCATTGTTAACATTAAAAGACATTTGCCTTTTTTCCGATAACGTGATTGAGGTATTTCTGAATGATTACGCAGTCGGTCTTTGTGAAGGCTTCTGCACCCACCTTGGTGTCATCTGTAAATTTTGATATTGGGGATTTCAATCCTGATTCTAGGTCATTGATATATATGATAAAGAGGATTGGTCCCAGCACTGACCCTTGAGGCACTCCACTAGTAACTGGAAGCCAATCGGAAGGCTGTCCGTTGAGTAGTACTCGTTGTTTTCTGTCAGTGATCCAATCTCTAATCCACGCGATCAGATTGGCTCCAATGCCCGTACAGTGCAATATTGGAAGGAGAGGTAAGAGAAGGAGGGGAGTGAGAGTAAGGAGAAGGAGGGGAGGGAGAGGAAGGAGAAGGAGGGGAGGGAGAGGAAGGAGAAGGAGACGAGTTAGAGGAAGGAGAAGGAGGGGAGGGAGAGGAAGGAGAAGGAGGGGAGGGAGAGGAAGGAGAAGGAGGGGAGGGAGAGGAAGGAGAAGGATGGGAGGGAGAGGAATGAACACGAAGGAACACAAATGAAAACAAAGGAAGAACAAACAACAGCAGACCTGCTGGTCCTTACGAGGTTGTTTGTGACAAGGTACACTAACTATCTAATCAAAGGTGGAAGATGAAGGACAGCAAAGGCGAAGGCTCCTCACATCCCTCCAGCCAAAGCTGGCAGGAAAGGAAAAAAGAACCATGCAGCATGGAAAAACTGCATGGAATTTATGTAGGAAAGAGGAAAGAACTACCATTACTGCTACCACTAACCGGGCGATAAAAGCGGACAAGGACACCAGTATTCGAAAGAACTTAACGTTATTACGACAATGAGTAATATCTAAGTTGCTGGTTGGATTCAAAACACTTGTCTAATCTATTCTTGAAGGCCGTAACTGTTGTACTATCAACGACATCACAAGGTAGAGAGTTCCAAACATTAACAACTCGATTGAAGAAGAAGTGTTTAGCTTCGTGCGACGAGAATCTTTTACCACTTATCTTCAAATTGTGATTTCTTCTTGTTCTATTTGATCGATCAATTGTAAAGTAATCTTCCGCATTAATATCACTGAATCCTTTGAACATTTTAAACACTTCTATTAGATCGCCTCGCATTCTTCGTTTTGATAGGCTGAATAAATTTACTTCTTTAAGCCTTTGTTCATATGACAAATTTCTCAACCTAGGAATCATCTTTGTTACTCTTCGTTGGACCCGTTCCAACTTTTCTATGTCTTTTCTGTAGTAGGGAGACCAAAACTGTACACAGTACTCTAGACGGGGTCGAACCAACGATTATACAGTTTAATATTACTTTTCCGATTTGGTAAAAGACTCGTCCGGTAAACCAGCTGTTGGCACGGTTTAGCTTCTATCTGAACAATGCTGAGCCAGGCTTTAAATCGGCATTATAGTGATTCAAGATCCTTTCTTTACTTACTGAAGAAGGTTATTTGGCCATTCATTACGTGAACACAATTAATTATTTTTCCGATGTGCAGCGCACATTTCTCGCGTTAAATTTCATTTGCCATTTGTTGGCCCAGCATTACCCAAGTCGATCTATATCTGAGTTATAAAACTACTAATCCCGAGTATCGCAGTTACTTTACCTAGCAATTTTTGTGTCATCAGCAAATTTTGATGGCACCGTGGGCCATCATCGATATCATTAACATAAAATTAAACAGAAAACATGGGGCCAAGCACTGATCCTTGAGGTACACCGCTTTTGACATCAAACCAGTTAAATCTCGCTTACACGTTTAGAAAACTTCTCTCTGTTTCCGCTCCAGAAGGCAGTCCGCAAGCCAATTGTGAATGTTACGAGATACCGTGCATGATAGTTTTGAGCAATCGTTGGTGGGGACCTTATCAAATGCCTTTGAGAAATCCAGATATACCAGTATCTGCTAGTCTGCTTTTCATCGAACACCTCAAAATATAGTGAAAAAAATCAAGTAAAGTTAGTCAAACTTTTGAACGTTTACTGGAAGCCATGTTGCGAATTATTGTATATTAACTGTTCAGAATTTCACCATCCTTAATAAACGAATGATAGTCTCCATTAACACAAACAATAGATGTCAGGCTAATTGGTCGATAGTTTCCTGGATGAGACTTGTCCCCCCTTTGAAAATTAATTGTATTTGACATTTGATTTCAATCCGACAGGAACTTTTCAGCTATTAAAGATTTATTGAATATGATGGAAGCGGTTTACAAATTTGATGATTTCTTTTTTAGACCCTAGGGGTAATTTTGTCTGGACAGGAGCTTTGCTTACTTTAATCTTTTCAGGTGTGTAAATGTCACTTTCTTGATGAGCACATACTTAACATCTTTTTGGTCTTCTTTCAGCTTGGTTGAGGTGATAAACAATCTTCGTCGAGTAAGCCTGGATTTGAAAGAGTTATTGGGATTGACATTTCATTTTCATCGTTCGTGTAAGTTTACCATTTCATTAGCAAACGGTCCGATACCACGAGTGGTGACTTTTATTGTTGCAAAAACAGAAAAATTCTTTAGGATTAAATTTTTTGACTTTCCCGCTATATATTCTAACAAGATTTTTCTTGCTTCGTTTTATTAATTTCTTGGTATCGCGGCGAATTCTGTCCAACTCTAGTTTGTCAGCCTCGCTCTGAGATGATATGTACCTACTGTATACGCGTTTTTTAAGAGATAGGCTATTTTGAATTTCGTTATTCCACCATTTGGGTTTCTTCTTAGAAGCTGAACGTCTGTTACGATAGGGTACGCATATGCTTATGGCATTGTTCAATATTGTGGTGAAGGCCCCCAAGATTTATCAATATCTGTTTCCGCCGTGATTTCAGTCCAGTCAGAATTATTTAGAATTGATCGGAGTCTTACGAAATTCGCTCTCTGATAATCAGGCACCTTTTCTTTACTAGGAGTTACTTTACTTTCTTTCATATTAATGCCGAATGTGATTGTTCGGTGATCGCTAGAACAACAAATTGGACCAACATTTACTTCGTTAACTAGATCAGCTGTCGTTGAAAAGATAAGGTCAAGTATATTATTTTCCCGAGTCGGTTCTTGAACGTGTTGATGTAAATCACTTTCTAGTAAATTTGTGTACAGGTCGAGCCCTGTATGACAGTTCAACGGTTCACCCCATCTTTTCACTGGCATGTTTAAGTCCCCAACAGTTACTGCCTTGCAACTGCAACTTGTTTCTAATAATAATTCACTTAATGCTTGGTCGATATCAAGAGTCTGCCCTGACGGTTTGTAGCTAAGTCCAATTACTATTTTACGATTTTTTCTTTTAAATGAAGACCTTGTCTACATTGGTTATAATATCTTTTTTCACGGTTACTGGATGGAGAGCGTTGTGGATATAAAATATAACGCCTCCACCTGTCTGTTCTCTTTCATGACTAAAATGGTATAACCCGGTAATCTATATTCCGCAATGAAATCTCTATTTGAAGTGTCTATCCAAGATTCTGTGACCGATGATGTGATAATGATTTGTAGCTGCGAGGACTTCTAAGTCTTCAAATTTGTTACGTAGGCTGAGCGTTTGCATAGCAAGCTTTAATGTGATTCGAGTCAGGAGTTTTCGGGTTGAGTGCACCTTGCTGGAGCTGCTGGAGGAGGAGAAGGAATAGGAGGAGGAGGAAGAGGAGGAGGAGAAGAGGAGGAGGAAAGGAGGAGGAAGATGATGATGAGGAGGAGGAGAAGGAGGAAAAAAAAGACGAATAATAGAAAGAATAAAAAGACACATAAGAAAGCCATGGATCAGTGAAGGGAGGAAGAAACAGCCCCAAAGCAAACCCAAGACATTTGGCTCAAAGGTCCAGCCTAAAAAGGTCACCCACTCAACGCAATAAAAAAAATACATATAACAACAAACATTATCATTATTACTATTACTGTTTATCATCCTTATCTTATTGCGCCGTCTCAATCAGGACCATAACATTATTTTCCTTGTGTATACGGAAGATTTTTTTTTTTTTTGTGTGTGTAATTCAATACTGGATTCCCGTTATCAAAACACAATGAATCATCAACTTTCTAGACTTACTGATAACAAACATTTCAGGGACACACACACACACACACACACACACACACACACACCCTGACCTTCTAGCCGAGGATAGCGTAGCGTTGAAAGGGCTTCAGCGCCGCTAACGTAAACTATTTAATAAAACAGGAAGACGATAAACTAACCCCCTCCAACCACCACCACCACCACCACCACCACCACTACCACCACCACCACGACCACGACCACAACAACCACCACCACCACTACCACCACCACCGCCAATACCAGCACCACGACCACAAACACTCCCACTACGACTATTACTACTACTACTACTACTACTACTACTACTACTACTACGCTCCATTTATGTGATAGATAATATAATATGTGATGTTCAGGATAGTCTTGCGAATGAAAAAAAGAATTAAAAAAAGAACACATACGAAATCCTAAATAGTTCTTACATCTCCCAAACTTTAATGAAACACACACACACACACACACACGTGATACCAAATAGGAAAACTTTCTCAGAGGTAAAAAATAAGGAAAGTGTGGGGCAGTGAACACAAACAAACATTAGAAAAAAAAAAAAAACTTATTCGCGGCGGAGTTAGGTGAGCCGAAATAAAAAAAGAAATGCGAAAATATAACACAGAAAAAAGATTAATGCACCTTTACTAAAAATAATAATAATAATAATAATTACCGTAAAAAAAACTATCTATGGAAATGACTCAAATTTATTAGCACTGAACTAAAACAAATAATCAGAAAAAGCAAAAAAAAGTACGAAAACAAGAAATATAAGAAAATGTATAGTCAACTTTGAATAAAAAACAATAAAAAAAAAATACAAGAAAACACAAGAAATCACAATGAATTAAAATAAAAAGCCCGCAATATGAAGGAAAACAAAGAAAACACACACACACACACACACACACACACACACACACACACACACACACACACACACACACACACATATACACTTTCCTCTCACACAATCTTCAGTTCCCTTTCCTAATAACAACCCTCTTAATATAACACCCCCTCCCAGACACCCCTCCCCCCCCTGCCCCCCCTTCGTCCGTCTCCTCCCCCCCCCTCCGCCTTATCCCGACAACTTGGTCTGCGCGAAATTGGAGAAACTTTCGGAGCCACAAAAATTTGCAGACTTCCCTCAGGTGACCGTGAAGTGTGTGGAGACGGTACATTAGGAGGAGGAGGCGGAGGAGGAGGAGGAGGCGGAGGAGGAGGAGGAGGAGGAGAAGAAAGAGGAGGAGGAGGAAAAAGAACGAGTAGGTGGAGGAGACGAAGGAGAAAAAAAGTAAAAAGTGATAATGAAGCAAAGACAAGAAAAGATGAAAATAATAAAAGATAGGTAGAGTGAAATAAATTACAGGAGAAAAGAAGAAGAGTAGAATAAATAGTAAGTTGGGGAGGAGGAGGAGGAGGAGGAGGAAAGGAAGAAGAGGTTGAAAAGTGCGTAAAAGGGGAGATAAGGACCCAAAATGATGATGATGGTGAAGATGATAAAGCCGAGATGATTTGAACGATAATGAAGGATAAAGAAGATCAAGGTAACCCCTCCACATTTTTTTTCTCTCTCGATCTTTTCTCTCCTCTCCTCCTCCTCCTCCTCCTCCTCCTTCTCCCTTTTATCCCTTCTATTTCTCCTCACTTAACTTTTTCACTCCTGCCCTTCTCTTTTTTTCTTTCCGTCCCTTCCTTAATCTTTCTCTCTCATCCCTTCCAAACTTTCCTTCTCTTACTCCCAACTCTCTCTCTCTCTCTCTCCATACTTCCTTCCTCCTCTCTCCTCCAAACCTTTCCCTTTTTCTTCCTCTTGCCTTCTTCTCCCCTTCCCTTGCTTCCTCTTCCTTTCTTCCCCGTCTTCCTTCTCCCTCCTTCTCTTCATCCTTGCTAATCTTTACTTCTTTCTTCTCTTACCTATCTTCCTACATTCACTAATCCGTTCCTTTTCTTCCTCTCTCTCTCATCTTTCTATTCCTTACTAAGCGGTTATCCTCTTCCTTCATTCCCCTTTCTTTTCCTTTCCTTACTCTCCCTTCTTCCATTCCTGTCTTTTCCTCTTTCTCCCATTCTTCCATTCCTAACTAAACTATCTCCCTCTCAATTCCTCTTCTTCTTCCTTTTCTTATCTCTCTTCATCAATTCCTTTAACCTATCCTTTTCTTTTTTCTCCTATCCTTACAAACCTTACTAAACTATCTCCCTCTCATTTCCTCTTCCTCTTCCCTTCCTTATCTCCACTTCTTCCAATCCTTTAACCTTTCCTCATCCCTTCAACCCATTCCTTCTACATATCCTCTCCCCTCCCCCTCCTCCTCTTCTTACCTGCTCAGATCCCTCATCCCCCTCCCACCCTTTCCCGTTTTCCTCTGCACCTAAATCGTCTTCTTTTCAACTGAATTACCGAAGCTTCCATCAAAGGGTTCACCCGCCGAGTCGAGACGTCTTGTGAACCCAGAGTGAAGGTTGAAAAAGAAGGAAAAAAGTGGGTACAGAGGTGAACGAAAAGGGGAAGGAATTGCGTTGAAAAATTGTATTGAGTTTAAGTGAAAAGGAGGATTTTGGGTAAAAGGAACATCATCGTCTGGGGGAAAAGTAATGATATAAAAGGTAATAGAGATAAATGAAAAGCAAAGAGATAAGCGAAGGTTGAGGACGAAGGACAATCTTGACTTTAAAGAAGGTAGATAATATGAAGGTATAAAATAAAGGAGATGAGACGAGATAGATAGATGAATAAGATAGACATATAGACATAGACGGAGAAATATAAATACAGAAAAGTATGTAGACAAAACAAAGTAAAAGAACTATATATATAACAAGGGAAAAAAATGATTGATAGGTAGATGAAAAAAAAAGAGGAACAGAGTAACAGGCAGAAAATAAAGAGATGATAAACTAAACGTGACAGGTGAAAAGGTTGACATACGATTGCAAAGAGAATAGTAGATAGCAATAGACAATAATAATAATAAGATAGATAGATAGATAGAGAGAGAGAGAGAGAGAGAGAGAGAGAGAGAGAGAGAGAGAGAGAGAGAGAGAGAGAGAGAGAGAGAGAGAGAGAGAGAGAGAGAGAGAGAGAGAGAGAGAGAGAGAGAGAGAGAGAGAGAGAGAGAGAGAGTGTCATACTAAAAAACATGGAAGATAATAATAATAGATGAAAACAATAAACGAAAAAGACAAAAAACCCAGCTAGCTACCTGCCCCGATAGACAATAACACACAGGTAAACAGGTAAATAGATAATGACCCGCCCAGGTGATGTAGACGGATGGGCGGCTCATCGACACCCACGAAGACGAAGCGGCCGCAGGTGCACACGGGGAAACAATGATTACAGGTGTGTGTGTGTGTGTGTGTGTGTGTGTGTGTGTGTGTGTGTGTGTGTGTGTGTGTGTGTGTGCTGACGCTTTACACTAAACATTTTTCAGGATAAAATATAAAGTGCCAGGCTGAAGGAGGAGGAGGAAGAGGAGGAGGAGGAGGAGGAGGAAACATGGAAACATGGAAACGCAGGCAACAGAAAGCCTATTGGCTCATTACGAGGTTGCCCGCTTTGGTGATTTAATCTGCTCGACAGCCTGGGGCCTGGGGAGCAGATGAAAGCACCTCGACATTGAGGAGCAGATGAAAGCGCCTCGATATTGAGGAGCAGATGAAAGCAACTCAATATTCAGTTTACTCCCGACGCAGCGAAGTGACGGTCGATTCTATATTTGAAGGAGTTGATAGTATTCGCATTTACTACTTCTGAAGGAAGATTGTTCCAGTGACGGATGACTCGGTTTGAAAAGAAACTCCTTCCGATGTCTGTGTTACATCGACTAGACTGAATGGGTAAACCGTTATTTCTAGTTCTTAGGTTGGTTTGCAATTCAAAGAAATTGGAGTAATCGACGTTATTGAATTTTTTTAGATACTTGAAGACTTGAATCATATCTCCTCGTAGGCGTCTTTTCTCCAATGTAAAGAGATTGAGTCGCTTGAGTCGTTCCTCGTACGGTTGAGCCCTTAAGGTTGGTATCATTTTCGTGGCGCGTCGTTGAATCCTTTCCAGTAAATCAATAATTTCTGTAATTAGGAGACCAGAACTGTACTGCATACTCGAGGTGCGGTCTTACCATGGAATTATACAAGGATAGCATCACGTCTGGCGTTTTACACTCGAAGTTCCTCGCTATGAACCCGAGCATAGTGTTGGCTTTGTTGTATGCTTTTTTACAGTGATTCGCGTGTTTCAGGTCACTGCTGATAGTGACTCCAAGATCCTTTTCCTCCTGCATCGCTTGCAGAGGTCTCCCATTCATGATGTATGTGTGTTTACTATTTCTGGACCCAATGTGCATGACTTTGCATTTGTCAACATTAAAGGACATTTGCCATTTTTCCGACCATTCGATAATGTGATTGAGGTCTTTCTGAATGATTTCGCAGTCGGTCTTTGTGAGGGCCTTTCCCCCCACCTTAGTGTCATCAGCAAATTTCGATATTGTGGATTTCAGTCCTGATTCGAGGTCGTTGATATATATGATGAAGAGAATGGGTCCCAGCACTGACCCTTGAGGCACTCCACTAGTGACTGGAAGCCAATCGGAAGGCTGTCCGTTGAGTAGTACTCGTTGTTTTCTGTCGGTGAGCCAATCTCTTATCCACGCGATCAGATTGGCTCCAATGCCCGCCGAGTGCAGTTTTTTAAGGAGTCGCTCGTGCGGTACCTTGTCGAAGGCTTTCTGAAAGTCCAGGTATATAACATCACTGGGGATGTGGGCATCCCAGTTCTTATATATACCTTGGAAGAAGTCTAATAAATTCGTTAGGCAGGAGCGCTTGTTTCTGAAGCCATGCTGGGTGTCGGAGATTACATTATTGTCTTCTAGAAACTTAACAAGTTTGTCTCTAATAATCTTTTCGAGTATTTTTCCTGCCACTGATGTCAAACTTATGGGCCTGTAGTTTAATGCAACGCTTTTGTCTCCTTTTTGAAAATTGGTGTTACGTTCGCCATCTTCCAGTCTTCCGGGACCTTTTTCAATTGAACAGACTGGTTGAATATGTTAGTGAGTGGCTGAAGTATTTGTTGTTTAAGCTCTTTAATAACCGCGGGGACAAACCGTCAGGTCCTGTTGACTTCTTCGTGTCGAGTTTATCCAAATACTCTTTCACTTCTTGGTCGCATATTGAGTCAATTTTCAGGGGCGTGATTCCCTCGGCGGGTCAGGGTTCTCGGGCATGGTTTCGATGTTCTCGACTGTGAATACGGATGCGAAGTTACTGTTGAGGATTCTGGCCATCTGTTTACTGTCCTGAGTTGCAGCTCCAGTCTCGTCTGTCAGGGGACCAATATTGATTTTACTTTCTTTTCGATCTGATGTATGTGAAGAATTTTTGAGTTTGTCTTGATGTCACGCGCTATTTGTTTTTCGTAGTTGCGTTTACTACTCCGAATAAGGGTGCGACAAGCTCTGAGGCTGTTGTGGTACTGAGTACGGGCTTCGGCCGTGTCATTCTCTTTCATTAGGTTATAATTCCTTTTTTTTAAGTTTACCGCCCTTTTATTTCTCTGGTCATCCACGGTGGATCTACGGCACCATTTACTCGCCTGGGTTTCGTCGGCACTGTAGCCTTTTCTACTCCCAAAAGCTTATCTTTGAAGTTGTTCCACACGTTGTCGATTGTATTGTCGGTTAGGTGAAGTTGGTCCCAGGTCGCGGAGGGAAGCAGCTCACGGGCTAGGTTGAAATTTGCTTTTTTGTAGTCTGGTATCACTGACGGATTGTCTACGAGTTTGTGACTTATGTTGACATTGAAACGGATTAAGTGGTGATCGCAACCGTTAATTTTTTCACCAACTTCACAGTCGCGAATGAGGTCGGGGTCGCTTACTAATACCAGATCCAGCAGATTGTTTTCTCTTGTTGGTTGAGTTACAACTTGAGTGAGGAACGAATCCTCCACCATTTCTATAAGCCTGTTACCCTCTTGATCTCCAGTCAATTGTCCCCAGTCAATGTTAGGGCAATTAAAGTCCCCAATTATTATTGCTTGTTTACTTTGTGTTAAAGAGTGAAGCTCTTCGTACAGGGCAGTGTCATCGGCTGCTTGTTGTTTTGGAGGCCTGTATACGGTCGCAAGTGTTAGTTTCTTATTATTCGCAGTTATTTCCACATAGACGGAGTCGTAATTCTCTGCATCCTGTTTGTCTATTTTTATGGCAGGGAGCGTACTTTTTACGTAGCAAATTACTCCTCCTCCTTTCTTGTGCATTCGATTTTTTTGGAAGCTTTCGTACCCGGGAAATGACAGTTCAGATACTAGATGTGCAGAGTTGGCCCAAGTCTCTGTGATGGCTACCACATCTGGTTTCTCAGTTGCAATATACGCCCTAATTTCGTCCTTTTTTGGGTAATAGACTGCGTGCATTTGTGTACAAAATGGAAATGTGACTACTGGTTTGGCCGCGTTGAGTTGAATGAGTTCGCTTGTCGGAGGCGTCGTTGGTTACACAGTTTCTTGCAAGCCGCATCGACGCTACGGTTCGGTTGATCAAGGGTTGCCTTTGCCTTGCCCTCGCCTCCAGTTTTTTGAATAGCTTTTCGAGAAGCTTTCAACTGCATCGTTCAGGAGCCTTCCTAGCCGCGCCGAACCAACCTCGTTCAAGTGGAGTCCGTCCTCCCAAAACAAATCTGGGCGCTGGTTGAAGTGATGCCATGCGTTCGTGAACCCTACGCCTTCATCGTTACATAACTGCTTTAGACTAGTGTTGACGCCGTACGCTTTACTGTTGTTGTATCCGGCGAACGTATTGACTCTCGGTAGAATTCCAGAGACGATGATGTGAGGGGACTTGGTCTTGTATTTCCGAATGACTTGACGGTATTTTGCTAACAGGTCCTGAATTTGAGTTGACTGAAGGTCGTTGGTTCCCGCATGGATCAGATACACTGTGTCGTCCTTCGCATTTACTGAAACTGCATCGACAGCTGATTCAATATCGTCCAGTTTGGCTCCGGGGATACAGAAACGCTGCCGTGTCAACGTATTCCGACCACAAAACTCCGTAAGTTGGCCTCTCACCACACTGTCTCCAACTAAATTGACTCTAGTAGTTAGTTTGCCCATACCAGGAAACAGCGTCTGGTTCGTACAAGTGACAGCTGGTAGAATGGTCTTGTGATTTCTTCTGGAAGGGCGCGAGGTACAAGGGAGCAAGGGGCTAAGGTGGGTTTGGAAGTGGTGGTGGTGTTAGTAGTGGGTGGCTGGGAAAGGGTGGAGGGTGAGGTGGATGGAGGAGATGTGGTATCAGAAGTGGAGGAGGAGGCGGAGGTTGAGTTCGTGTTGGAGGTGGAAGTGGAGGATGGAGTGGTGATGAGGATAGGGGAGGAGTCAAGGGTGTTGGAGGGAGAGGAAGGGAGAGCGGGAGAAAGGGGAGTGGTACTGTGGATGGAGGTGGATGGGGTAGGAAGGGAGGTGGATGGAGAAGGAATGGTAAGGGTGGCGGCGGGATCAGGCGTTGCAGAGGAGTGGGGTGGTTGAGGCGAGGCAGAGGAGATCGTGTTGGAGGTGGAAGGGGAAGATGGAGTGGTGATGAGGATAGGGGAGGAGTCAAGGGTGGTGGAGGGAGAAGAGGGAGTGGAGTGGATGAGGTAGCAAGGAGGTGGATGGGTCGGAAGGAATATTAAGGATGGAGGCGGGTTCAGGCGAGGCAGAGGAGGAGGAGGAGGTACGTAGTCGGGTCAGAACGTCTGAATATGAGTTTGAGGAGGAGGAAGCTGGAGTAGGAAGGGGGAAAGAAGAAGAAGAAGAAGAAGAATGAGGGTAGGGAGTTGAGGGAAGGCCATCATGGTGTCCCAGATCAACGCATTGGAGCGTTGTAGTTCCTCGTTGGTTGTTTGTAGTGCCTGAATACGTAAGTCTAAGACACAGTACCTACACATCGAGTCGCTGGCTTGGTAATGAATCGCAGAATATTTCTTTGAAAAAATACAGCACTTGAGATAGTTGGACGGCATGATTACTTTTTTTAATTTTATTTACTGTTGCAAGACGATATAATTGTGTGCTTTACAGTTAAGATGAATTTTGTATCCGCGTGTACTAAGGTCAACACCTGGAGGGAGGCGGCTTTAAATCGGTCGAGTCACGCGGGAGAGTTTGAGGTGTGGCGTCTATGAGGGCCTGCACGTGTTTTCCTCCGGGATTAAAATTCTCGTGGGGATTAAACTTTTCATCCTTTTCAAAACAGGTGTGCTGGTATACGGGTCAAGCTTTGTACTTCTACGTTAGTGACAGATTTTCTACGTTAGTTAGACACAAGAAGCTCACTGTCTTTCACTGGGTGCTGTGTTAGGTCGTGCAGTTGTAGTCCTACTGAGGAAAGACAGGAAACACAAAAAAAGTCGATATATAACTTAACCGCTCAGCTCAGCAGGGAAGTCCTCTCACTGTAAGGTAATCCTCGCAACACTTCAAACACTAGTTAGACGCGTCACAGCACTGTGTTAGACGTTAATTAATTAAGTTGAGTGGTGCTAAATCAGAAAAGTAAACAAGCACAGTTAGTCGTTCGATTTCTGAGAAGGCGTACGGGCCTATTTAAGTAACGGTTAATTAAAAACGTGGATGAACGGATTTCAAAAGTTGTGACGTTAAAATGTAACACACGGAGTCGATTCACACACAAAATAACAAGTGTCGTTTCACCAGACGAGGTGAAAAGCAAGGTTAAGGTTTGATGCCGCAGCAGCAGCAAGGTCAACGTCTGTCCCTTTGAGGAGGTCAGGCGAGACTGAA
>NW_026112342.1:5000-30000 GCF_024679095.1 Eriocheir sinensis | reverse complement strand
TCTCTCTCTCTCTCTCTCTCTCTCTCACGGTTATTGTCTGGTACGAGAGTGGAAAGAATGGAAGGAACAAAGGAGGAATAAAGAAAAAAAAGAGGAAGAGGCTGAAGCAGAGGTAAAAAAAATAGGAAAGGAAAGTGTCAGGGAGAATAGACAGAAGAGAAGTGATATGGAGGAGACAAGAGGAGGAAGAGGAAAAGGGGAAATTAAAAAGAAGTGGAGGGGAAGTGTAGTAAAAGAAGAGGGGGAGGGAAATAAAGAAAGATGAAATGAAAATGAGAAAATAAGAAATGAATTGAGTAAGAGGGAGAGGAAAAAAGAGATAAACGAGTCAGTGAAGAAGAAAAGAGAATATAAGGAATAAAGAAATAGAAAGGAAAAAAAAAGAGAATATAAGGAGTAAAAAAATAGAAAGGAAAAAGAAAAGAGAATATAAGGAAGGAATAAAGAAGTAGAAAGGAAAAAGAAAAGAGAATATAAGGAAGGAATAAAGAAGTAGAACGGAAAAAGAAAAGAGAATATAAGGAAGGAATAAAGAAATAGAAAAGAAAAAGCAAAGGGAATGTAAGTAATAAAAAAAATAGAAAGGAAAAAGAAAAGAGAATATCAGGAATAACTAAATATAAAGGAAAAGAGCAACTGAGGACGACAACGCAGACGACGAGGAAAAGAAAGAAGCAAAAGAAAAATATTAGTAAATGAGGAAGGAAAAAGAAAAATACGAAACAGTAAAGTAAAAGAAGAAGGAAAGACATGGGCTGGCAGAGGATAAGGCGGATGAGCAGCAACAGCAGGAGGAAGAAGAAGAGGAGGAGGAAGAGGAGGAGGAGGAGGAGGAGGAGGAGGAGGAGAGTGTAGCGGGTGTAGAAGATTCCCTTGTGAGAGTATTAAGTGGCGTGGCTCTCTCCACAACACCCCACTTCCTGCCACACACACACACACACACACACACACACACACACGTCACTCATCACACCACATCACACCAGGGTATCAGGCACACATGTTTACCCTTCTCTCTCTCTCTCTCTCTCTCTCTCTCTCTTACAAACAAAGGCATCACGTATATATTAATTTCCCCCCTTTCACTTTCATCAATATTCTATCTTCCTTCCCATTTTAAAACATGATCAAAGGCATAATTCATTAAACATAAAATCATGTTCATAAAATTTACAGAATGTTTTTTTTCAGAATTTGGCATTTAAAAATATTTGCAGGAAAAGTATTAAAAATGATCACTACACACTACAGAAAAAATACACACACAATACCTTGGTTCTTTCTTTTTTTCCTTCTTTATTTCTTTCCTTCTGTCTTTTCAACGCCGACTGTTCACGTGTGTACTCTAATTAATGCCATGGCTTTAATACAACAAAAATATCATTACTATTATTACTATTGCTATTATTGTTTTCACACACAAAGACAACGAAAATGATGCAGAATAAAACCTCAAACACTCTTTCCATGCCTCTTCGTCACTTTCTCTTCCCAGGTAATGACAAACACCTTCGTGAAACAGACCGTGAGGAGGAAAAAAAAGCAGCTCATAACTCACTCACTTTCCCTAAGAATCCCACGCACGGAGGAGCTACACACACGCACGCACGCACGTACAACACCAAGTGGCTGCAAAACTGAATAAAAAAAAGAATCGATCACTCAAAAAAGTACCATTCAGTGTTGTACCATCAAATTAACGTGTCACGGAAGCAGTTAGTTGGACATTGAAAAAATACATAAAAAAACTGAAATTGCATGAGTAATAAAACCATAACGTGTCACTGAGGCGGTTTGACATTGATGAAAAACTATAAAATTTTTGACGACACAGGAAATCACAAAACCACCTAAGAAAAAGTTATCATTGTTCTGTTATTGCATCACCGCATGGAACAAAGAGGAAAAACACAAATAAACACAAGCATAACAATATCTCATCTCGTCACTGGCAGGCGGCGGCGGGAGGGAAAAAACAAAATATAAAAAACACCAACTTCCCGCCAAGAAATCACGAATCCGACTTGCTTTCTTTCTTGCTTAGTCAGTCAAGTTCAGTTTGGCCACCGATCTCGTGTCACGGCGCAACGAGAGAAGGGCCAACGCACACACACCAACAGAAACACACGCCAACAAACCAGACTTGCAGGAGACCGGGTAACCGCGACTGACAGACACGCAGAGAGGCAGTCAGCAACACCGCGGGAAGTTGAACACACGGACACACGCACACGACCAACACTCTCACTCTCACTCTCACTCCAGTACCAGTTATGAGACGAGTAACTGAGCGGTGGAGAGCAAGACACGCACGGAACTCTCACTCCCACTCTCACTCACTCTCGGTCTTAGTACCAGTTAGAGAGAGCGAGTAAGTGAGACAGCCTGACACGCACAGACCTCTCTCACTCTCTCGTTATAGTTTGAGCGAGTGAGTAAGCCAGAGAGAGAGAGAGCAAGATGCGACGCGCGGGAGGCTGGCTGGCTGGCTGGCTTGTGCGGGCGTGGAAGAGCGAGTGAGCCAGGGAGAGCCAGTGAGAGCTGGGGAGAGCGCGGTGACAGGACTGCGTGTTGCGGGTTCCAGCACCGGGTAGTGAGTGAGCGTGAGGGAGAGTGAGAGGAGTGAGAGGGGACGAAAGGACCACCAGTAGCCCCTCTCCCCTCTCTCTCCCTACCGCCATGGAGGGAGAGGGAGGGTGTGAGGGAGGGCGATCACGCGCACTCTCACTCGTCATAGATAGGGGCGTATGGGAGAGAGGGATAGAGGGGAGAGAGGGAGAGAGGATAAAGCATGGAAGGGAGGCTGGAGGAGAGGAGTAAGGAGGGAATAAATTTGGGGACAGAGAAGACGTGGAAAGAGAACGCGGGATTATGTGTCTGAGAGAGAGAGAGAGAGAGAGAGAGAGAGAGAGAGAGAGAGAGAGAGAGAGAGAGAGAGAGAGAGAGAGAGAGAGAGAGAGAGAGAGAGAGAGAGAGAGAGAGAGAGAGAGAGAGAGAGAGAGAGAGAGAGAGAGAGAAATAGAGAAAAAACACATCAAAGAATCGAAAATGAAAAAAAAACAGCACATTCGGAAAAAAAGAACAGGAAGAAAAAAGAAAAGATAAGTGAGGACAAAACACAGTGAACAAGGAATAAGCAAACAGCGAAAGAGGGAACGCAAATAAAACCGAAAAAGAAGCGAATATTTGAAAAGAGACCAATTGAAAGAGGAAAAAGGGGAGCGACGAGGAGATAAAATATGAGGGGAGGAGAGGAGACGATAGGAGGAAGAGGGAAGAGAAGGGGAGCAGGGATTAAACGAAGAGCTATGGAGAGAAGAGGAGGAGGAGGAGGAGGAGAGAAGAGGGGAAACAGAGAAAAAAAGGAGAAGAAAGAAGGAATAAGATAAAAGTATAGAAAGGGAGAAAGAGGAGGGAGAGAGAAAAGAAAGAAGGACCGAAGAGAAAAGTGTTAAAAATAAATGAAAAGAAAGAGATAAGAGAAAGGCGAAAAGGAGAGAGATGCCAAGAGGAGATGAGAAAGAAAATGTTGAGAAAAAAGAAAAAGAAAGGAAGAAAATTGGAAAAAGAGAAAAAGGAGACAAAAAAGAACAGGTAAGAAAAATCTGATAATTGTAAAAAAAACAATCGAAAAAAAATAAAGCGAAAGGAGAAGAGGGTAAATGAGGGAAAAGCCATGAGAATTTGAGAGAATAAGAAATTTAAGAAGAAAGAAAGGAGATAGGAAAATGACAAAAAAGGGAAAAGAGGAGAGGAAAACGAGGAAAGACAGAATGAAAGGCAAAAAAAAAAAAGAAAAAATTAAAATATAGAAAAGTATCCAAAAGAGAAAGGAGACAAAGGTGAGAGAAAGCAGAAGAGGGGAGAAGAGAGGGGAGAAAAGACAAGGGGAGATGAATAGGCCTCCCTTCACCCCCTTGGACTAGTGTGAATGGGTGTTCCCCTTAGTAAGTGAATGGGGTGAGGGATTAATGAATGGCTCACAATCTGTAGAGTGAGGGGATTAACTTACAAAATGGACACGTTAATACCTCAGTAAATAATGGTAAGAAGAGGGGAGAAGAAGGGGAAGGAAGGGAGGGGAGTAGGAGGAGGAAGGGGAGGCTGCGAAGAGAGGAAGGGTGTGAGAGGAAAGGAGGAGGAGGAGGAGGATGCGAAAAGAGGAAGGAATGGTGTGAGAGGAAGCGAGGGGAAAGAGAAGCAAGAGAGAGAGAGAGAGAGAGAGAGAGAGAGAGAGAGAGAGAGAGAGAGAGAGAGAGAGAGAGAGAGAGAGAGAGAGAGAGAGAGAGAGAGAGAGAGAGAGAATACCAGACAGAAGCCATACGTGTCACATTCTTGTACAATAGCTATATAAAAACTTTCATATTCATAAAATAAAATAAAAAATACAATTCCCGTAAAGCAGGAGGAGAAGGAGAGAGGGAAAGAGGGAGGGACAGTGGGAGGAAAGAAGGAAGGAAGGGAAGGAAGGAAGGAAGATGATGCAAAAAGAAAAAAAAAGGATATGAAAGTGAAGAATGAAGACTGGAGGAAAGGAAAATGGGAAAGAAAAAAAGGAACGAGTGAAGGAGTAAAGGATGGAAGGAAGGAAGGGAGATAGGAATGAAGAAAAGAAAGAAAGAAAGAAAGGCTATGAATTACCTAGGAGCCAAATTTAGTAAAAAGGCTCTTAAGAATATTTAACGGACATATCTAAAGAAAAAGTCTAGATTTATAGGCGTCAGTAAATTACAACAAAGGAAAGTGAGAGAGAGAGAGAGAGAGAGAGAGAGAGAGAGAGAGAGAGAGAGAGAGAGAGAGAGAGAGAGAGAGAGAGAGAGAGAGAGAGAGAGAGAGAGAGAGAGAGAGAGAGAGAGAGAGAGAGAGAGAGAGAGAGAGAGAGCAATGCAAGATTACACCTGTATCTCATTTGCATTAATAGCGGCGGACAAGGGAACAAGATGAAAGCAGGAAAATGGAAAAATAAAAAGGTTGATAAAACAAAAAAAAAAAAAAAAAGGGGAATGACGATGACGACGACGATGGTGGCAGTGAGGATTAAAATAACAGAAGAAATAATTGAAGGTGAAAATGAAAAAAAAGGAGAAAAATAACGACAAATATCACAAAAAACGACAATAACAAATATTATGACAATCCTAATGAAAATACCAACACATAAAAGCCAAAAGAAAGCACACAAAACACACACACACACACAAAAAAAAAAAATTACATACCAATACAAAGAAACCAAAGAAACAAACACATCACAAACAAGCACTCAAGTAAACAAATAAACAACATATAAACAAACAAACAAATACATTAATAAACGAGGCAGTGGTTTAACTGTGAATAGCAAACGTCACCCCCACGCCATTAGCACAAAACAGCGGGGGATTAACCAACGAAAGGGGGGAAGGGAGGGAGGAGCGGGGGAGGGGGCAGGGGAAAGGGGAGAAGGCGACGGAGGGAGAAAGGGAAGAGGAGAGAGGGGGAAGTGGAATGGGTGGAAGGAAGGGAGGGGGAAGGGAACAGGGGAATATGGGAAGGGGAGGGGGAGGGAGGTAAGGTAAGGGCCGGGGAAGAAGGAAGAGGGGGGAGAGAGAATGGGTAGGGGACTGGGGAATGGAGAAGTGGAGAGGGGGTGAGGGTAGGGGAGAGGTAGGGGAAGAGGGGAAGGGGTAGTTACTGTGAGGCATTTAGGAGGATTTAGCAGGTAGAAAAGGTGAGATTAATCCATTATTTCTCATTTCTATCATTATTCAGACTCTCCTGCGTGGTATATGTGCGTAGGAGAGGAGAGGTTGTGGGTGAGTGGGGGAGGAGTGTTGTTGGCGGCCCCGCTGCACTCGACTTTCTACTCATGCTCATCCCTATACTGACCAAACCCCTTATGCAAGAGTTAACAAGCATCTTCACTCTTTCATCCCTCACGCTGGTAAACTCTGGAACAATCTTCCTTCATCTGTATTTCCTCCTGCCTACGACTTGAACTCTTTCAAGAGGAGGGTATCAGGACACCTCTCCTCCCGAAAATAACCCTTGAGCTGTCTCCTTAGCTGTAAAAAAAAAAAAAAAAAAAAAAAAAAAGGGGAATGGGAGTTGCATGTATGGGTTAGGGGTTAAATGAGTGTCTTGGGAAGGGGAGAGAGTTAGTATGTGTGAGTGGGGAGAGTGTATGTGTGTGGATAGGGGAAGAGTTGAATGTATGTATGTATTTGGGGGAGAGGTTAGTGTACGTGTGTGTATGTGTATGTGGGGGAGGTTAGAGAGTATGTGTGTGTGTCTGTGTGTGTGTGAAAGGGGGGGGGGGGGGTGAGGAAAGAAGGAAAAAAAGTAATAAAGTAAGTTGACAGCGCGACACACAAAGTTAATAGAATTTCACTTCAACAATTTACGCTTTTTTTTCTTTTCCAACACACACGAAAAAAAAAACCTTCATAAAACTTGAGACGCAAAGAATTATAGGTAAAATTTTAAATCAAGTGAGTGTTGCGGATTTGTGGCTGGGAGAGAGAGAGAGAGAGAGAGAGAGAGAGAGAGAGAGAGAGAGAGAGAGAGAGAGAGAGAGAGAGAGAGAGAGAGAGAGAGAGAGAGAGAGAGAGAGAGAGAGAGAGAGAGAGTAGAGGAAGGACCAAGCAACAGTGTGTGTGAATGTGTGTGTGTGTGTGTATGTGTGTGTGTGTGTGTGTGTGTGTGTGTGTGTGTGTGTGTGTGTGTGTGTGTGTGTGTGTGTGTGTGTGTGTGTGTGTATGTGTGTGCATCACAAAAAGTCTGAAAGGAAAGGGAAGAGGAGGAAGAGCAAGAAATAGGAGCAAAATAAAAACCAATTACAGTTTAGGTGCAAAGGGAAAAAAAGATTAAAAGAGAGAGAGAGAGAGAGAGAGAGAGAGAGAGAGAGAGAGAGAGAGAGAGAGAGAGAGAGAGGGGAGAAAAAAATGAAGTAAAAACAAAGGAAACCCTTGGGAGCAGGAAAGAAAGAGTTGAACACGTAACGAGGAGGAGAAGGAGGAGGAGGAGGGAAATATATCTTCGATTCCCCTTCGCCTGACTCCCCGAGTGTTCCTCCAAAACTGAAATTGGTTAAGATTGGGTGAAACACGACTCTCTCTCTCTCTTTATGAGGGGAATTAAAGCTCAATTCTCTGCCTCTACGTTTGCCAACATGACTCTCTCTCTCTCTCTCTCTCTCAATGGGTAAGAGGCCGAGGTTTCAAGGAGAGAAAATCTGGATGAGGTCCAATAGGGGTCTCTCAGAGCGGGAACCGTGCCAGTCTCTCTCTCTCACACACACACACACACACACACACACACACACACACACACACAATATAATTCGCTTTTATTTTACTTTACGGAAACCCTTGAGAGAAAAATTTCTTCTCTCTCTCTCTCATGATAACAATGACACTCGCTTCATTTCCTAATATGCTGTTCTTACCTGTTCGTCTTGTAAAGAAATTTAAAGCGAGAGAGAGAGAGAGAGAGAGAGAGAGAGAGAGAGAGAGAGAGAGAGAGAGAGAGAGAGAGAGAGAGAGAGAGAGAGAGAGAGAGAGAGAGAGAGAGAGAGAGAGAGTATTGAAAAGAGGCCAATGAACTCAGAATGGAGAGCAGGACGAGAAAATACGAGAAACCGAACAAAGAGAAAAATCGATGTTAAGAGAATTTCGTGAAAGATTAAGAAGAAACTGGACGGCCGAAGATGTTGTTGTTGTTGTAGTTTAAGTGAGGGAAATGAATAACGAGAGAGAGAGAGAGAGAGAGAGAGAGAGAGAGAGAAAAAAAAAAACTAACGCAGTCTCTTCATTTCCTTGTTATCGTTTCTTTGATTGGAATATCGACACTTGTTTTAATTTCAATCAGCATTTCTCTTTCTTTTCTTTTACTCTCTCTCTCTCTTTTTCATCTACTTACTCTTTCCTTTTTTTATTTCTTATTTATTTTCATTCTCTTTCTCTTTCTTCTTTCTTCATCTCCTTCCTTTACTGCCTCCTCCTCCTCCTTCTTCTTCTCTTTCTCTTCCGCCCCTTCTTTTTCTTCTTCTTCTTCTTCTTCTTCTTCTTCTTCTTCTTCTTCTTCTTCTTCTCCTCCTCCTCCTCAACAACCCCTGCAGAGTCTATAATTGCGCTGAGGAGTGAAAAACAGACGAAACCTAATGAATGGTAACGGAGGAGGAGGAGGAGGAGGAGGAGGAGGAGGAGGAAGAGAAGGAGGAGGAGGAAAAGGAGGAGGTAAAGAAGTAGGATCAGAAACTGAGGAATATAAAGCGAAAACATAACAGAAAAAGAGGAGGAGGGAATGAAAGAAGAGAAGTGGGAGGAGGAGGAGGAGGAGGAGGAGGAAGAGGAAAAGTAGGATATGAAGACAAATCAAAAGGAAATGGAGAAAAATAAGAAACAGAGGAAACAGATTAGGAGGTATAAATGGTATCGGAGAAGCGGAGGATGAAAGAAGAATAGGAGGAGATGTTGGAGGAGGAGGAGTAGGAAGAGGAAGAGGAGGAGGACAGTTATAAAAAAAGACAAATTCCTCATTAACGTAAATCGAAATCGTCATCAGTTTCGCAAATTATCACCCAATACACATAATTAAGTTGCAGAGTGATGTGTCGAGATGTTTTTTTTTGTCCCGAGGCCGTTAGTTGTAAACATTATCTTACCATATTTTACTTTATCATGACTAATTTCATCTTCAAATCCTATCAATGTATTAAACTAGGCTTCCATTTTCTTTTCTGTGCTATCCTCATCATCAGTATCATTTCCTTCATCCTTTCTATTTCTTCTTTATTTCTTCTCTCACATTCTCTACTACGAGTTTTACTTCCTCCTCCTCTTCCTTCTTTTTCTCTCCCTTTTTGTTTGTTTTATCGTTCCTCTCTATTTCTCTTTTCATCTTCCTGCTCTTCCTATTTTTTCATTCATTTTTCTACTCTACTTCATTAATTTTCCTCCTTTTCTTTCTCTTTTTCTCCCTTTTCGTTTCTTTTTTATCGTTCCTCTCTATTTCTCTTTTCATCTTCCTGCTTTTCCTGTTTTTCATAAATTTTTCTACTTCTCTACTTCACTCATTTTCCTTCCCTTTCTTTCTCTTCACTCGGCTTTTTTCTTATCTTCTTTCTCCTCCGTCAACTGCTCTCTTCTCTGATTTTTTTTCTATTCTTCTCCTTCTTCTCTTCCTTCTTTACCCACCTCCTCCCTTCCTCCATCTATATATCTTCCCCAGTGCCTCTTCCTCAGTTCCTTCTCTTCCCACTTAACTTCTTCCTCTTCCCTCTTGAATTTCCTCTTCTTACTTGTCCTCTCCAGCCATATCCTCCTCCTCCTCCTCCTCCTCCTCTCTAAAAGTCCCTTCTCCTCTTGATCTCCCTCCTCCTCTTCTTCCTCTTTCTTTCCTCTCCCCTGCTATTATCTCCTCTTCCTCTCTCAATCCTCCTAACAACATGCCTGGTGTGTGTGTGTGTGTGTGTGTGTGTGAGACAGGTCAGTGAAGGAGAGAGGAGGGCGAAGGGGAAATGGAGGGGACGGAGGAAGAGGAGGAGAAGGAGAAGAAAAGGATGAGGAGAAGAAGGTAGAAAAGGAAAAAAATGGAAGAAGGATAAATTATAAAAAGAGGAAAATATAAATGATCAAAGCAATGGTAAGGAGAATGGAAGGAGGCTAACTAGAGACAAGAAAGGTGGAGGAAGGAAGGAAGGAAGGAAGGAAGGCCAGATTGACCTGCCCAGGAAGCACTCTGGCACGGATTCAAGGCATATGCAGCGGGTCGCGAATGCCTCTTCCCTTCCTTTTCCCTTCCTTCTATCCCTTTCCTCTCTCCTCTCCGTCTTCCCTTTCTCTCTTTCCATTCTCCTCCCTCCAGCTTCCCCCACCTCCCTCGTTCCTCCCACCCCTATTTTCTTTCTTCGATCTTCCACTCTCTTCCTTTCCACTTCTTCCCACCTCTATTTTCTTTCTTTCGACCTTCCACTCTCTTCCTTTCCACTTCTTCCCACCTCTATTTTCTTTCTGCGATCTTCCACTCTCTTCCTTTCCACTTCTTCCCACCTCTATTTTCTTTCTTTCGACCTTCCACTCTCTTCCTTTCCACTTCTTCCCACCTCTATCTTCTTTCTTCGATCTTCCACTCTCTTCCTTTCCACTTCTTCCCACCTCTATCTTCTTTCTGCGATCTTTCACTCTCTTCCTTTCCACTTCTTCCCATCTCTATTTTCTTTCTTCGACCTTCCACTCTCTTCCTTTCCACTTCTTCCCACCTCTATTTTCTTTCTGCGATCTTCCACTCTCTTCCTTTACAATTAACCTCATTATCATTCCTTTCTCTCTCCTTTCTCTTCTTTATCCATCTTTATCCTATCTTTTCTCCTATTTTATTATCCTTCTTCTACCCTGAATCATCCCTATTCCCTCCACTTTATTCCTCTTCTTCAAGCTTCCCCTCTTCTGCTTCCCACTCCCCTTTGATTTCAGTATATTTTCTCTCTCTCTCTCTCCTTCTTCCACGTTTCACTCTCCTTTCTTTCCACTCTCCTTTAATTTCTCACTCTATTTTCCTCTATTTTCCTCTCTATTTTCCTTTATTTCCTCACTCTATTTTCCTTTATTTCCTCACTCTATTTTCCTCTATTTCCTCACTCTATTTTCCTCTATTTCCTCACTCTATTTTCCTCTATTTCCTCACTCTATTTTCCTCTATTTCCTCACTATTTTCCTATATTTACTCACTCTATTTTACTCTATTTACTCTATTTTCCTCTATTTCCTCACTATTTTCCTCTATTTCCTCACTCTATTTTCCTCTATTTCCTCACTATTTTCCTCTATTTCCTCACTCTATTTTCCTCTATTTCCTCACTCTATTTTCCTCTATTTCCTCACTATTTTCCTCTATTTCCTCACTATCTTCCTCTATTTCCTCACTATTTTCCTCTATTTCCTCACTCTATTTTCCGGTATTTCCTCACTATTTTCCTCTATTTTCTCACTCTATTTTCCTCTATTTCCTCACTATTTTCCTCTATTTCCTCATTCTATTTTCCTCTATTTCCTCACTCTGTTTTCCTATATTTCCTCACTCTGTTTTCCTCTATTTCCTCACTCTGTTTTCCTCTATTTCCTCACTCTGTTTTCCTCTATTTCCTCACTCTATTTTCCTCTATTTCCTCACTCTGTTTTCCTCTATTTCCTCACTCTGTTTTCCTCTATTTCCTCACTCTATTTTCCTCTATTTCCTCACTCTATTTTCCTCTATTTCCTCACTCTATTTTCCTCTATTTCCTCATTCTATTTTCTTCTATTTCCTCATTCTATTTCCTCACTCTATTTTCCTCTATTTCCTCACTATTTTCCTCTATTTCCTCACTATTTTCCTCTATTTCCTTTCTTCCAGTTTCCTCCCTCCTCCTTCCCTCCACTTCCCCTCCATTGATTTTCCTTTCGCTTAACTTTCACTTTTCTTCCCTTCCTTTCTAACCCTTCCCCTCTCTCTCCCTCCTCTTATTCTTTTCTCCTTCTTTTCACCTTCTATCCTCCACCTTTACTCCACTTCCCGTCATCTCTTTTTCTCTATCCTTCCTTCTAGTCTCCTTTATTCCACCTTTTCTCTCTTTCTCTCCTTTACTGCTTTCATTTTTTTCACTCTTCCTTCTCTCTACTTAATATCAATTCATTCTTCATTTCTTTCCTTTTCCAATTTTCCTTCCCTTCTCTTTTTTCTTTCACTCCACCTTTCCTCCACTTTTCATATTGCATTATTTCCCCTCTTTTCCTTCACTTCCTGTTTATTCGCATTCCTAATACTTCCTCTTTCTTTATTTTCCTTCCTCCCTCCTGTTACTTTTTCTTTCGTTCGTATTCCCCTTATATTTATCAACATCTCTTCTCCCCTCTCCTTCTTTCCCCTTCCTTCCCCCTCTCTCAATTCTCTCCTCTATTCTCTCTTCTTTGTTTTGTTTTTCATCTCTTCTTTCCTCCTCCTTCCTTTCTTCGCCTCTTCCTTCTTCCATTTTCTTTTCCACCGTTCCCTCACTTCCTCTTTCGCTACTTATTTACTCATGTTCATTCATTTATTCATTACAAACATTAAACAGCATAACAAATCTCTCTCAAGGGCAGGAAGGAAAAAAATAACATACACAGCTGACGTCATCTCCCTTACTCCCTCTCCTCCCTCCCTTCTCCCTCTCCTTACCCTCCCACACCTTCACCTTCCCTTCTCTTCCCCTCCCCTTCCCTTCCCTTAACTTTCCTTTACATTCCCTTAACTTTTCTTCCGACACCTCTTTCCCTCCTACCCAACCTGCCCTTCCCTTCCTTTTCCTTCTCTTCTTTCCTCCTCACCTTCCCCTTACCTTAACCTCCAGTCCCTTACCTTCCTTACGCCTCCTTACCTGCCCTTCTTTCGCTTTTGGTCTCTTACCTGGAAAGAAAAGAAATATATTGTTTAGACATGTCACATTGTTTACCTTGAATTACCTGTAAATTTGAAATAACACGAAAAAAAATATTCCAACAGTTATATAAAAAATAGAGAAGTATTCCACGCTTGAGAGATTTCTTCAGTCTGGAACTAGTAAATATTTAACCTATCTACATTTATATTGACCTTATTACAAATTAAATCTTCCCTAGGGGGGCACTTTTGTTTGCTTCCTTTACTGTACAATAAATAGGTATAAAATGGCACTGGCTCTCACAACATGCTAAGCTTAATAAGTAACACCTGACTTTGCCGTATTTTTCGTTAGGCGTTCCTCAATTCCATCTGTAAATATATAGGTTACATAAACACCTCAAACCCATTTCATGACATTACTATAAAAGACTAAAGTAAACTATTTTTTAGGTTTCATTACAAGTTTTTTTTTTTTTTCGTCCACACTGAGTAAGGAATGTCTTGCCCGAGTCTTTAATCTACTTCCCTTTTACCTCTTCCTTCCACTTCCTCATTCTTCCGCTACTCATTTTTCCTACTTCAATCTTTCCCCCATTCCTCCGCTTCCTGTTCCTCCATACAGCTGTTTAGGACACGCCTGATGCTGACATACCTACCCTTCCTCCCACACATTCTCCAACCATTCTCTCCTTTACTTCCTTCCTCTTTCCCCTTCCCTCTTATCAACAATGTACTTCTATTTCTTCTCACTTCCCTTGGCATCAATACCTTCTCTCCATCCTTCATTTTTCCTTTCCTCTCATTCATACTACTCTCTCTTCTCTCATTTCTTCCCTCAGCATTAATACCCGCACCTCTCCATCCTTCTTTTCTCCTTCAGTCTTATCACCAACTCCCTCGTTTCTCTCCTCTCTTCCCTTCGCATCTATATTTACCCTCTCCTCTCCATCCTTCTCTTTCCTCATTCTCTTTTATCAACCATATTTTAACTCTTTCCTCCCCTTCTCTATTTCCCTTGGCATCTATACCTTTCCTCTTCTTCTCTCCTTCTTCTCGTTAAATATTTCAGTATAGGTTTAACGAACAACAATATTTACTCAAAACAAACATTGATGCGTTAAAGAGTTACTGAACACCACGGTACTACTAAGCTAATGTGTGTGTGTGTGTGTGTGTGTGTGTGTGTGTGTGTGTGTGTGTGTGTGTGTGTGCATGCGTGAGGAGAAGCTAAAGTGCATGTTTCCTTTTTAGATGGGGTCTCTCTCTCCTGATTTCCTGGTTTCACAGCTGTGTGTGTGTAGAGAGAGAGAGAGAGAGAGTGATAGAGAGAGAGAGAGAGAGAGAGTCACAGCACAATACGAATAAATTGAAAGATACAAATTACACACTCGCTTCTAACCGAGAGAGAGAGAGAGAGAGAGAGAGAGAGAGAGAGAGAGAGAGAGAGAGAGAGAGAGAGAGATAGATAGAGAGAGAGATAGAGAGACACAGCAGAATAACTTGAAAGAAAATTACACACTCGCTTCTAACTGAGAGAGAGAGAGAGAGAGAGAGAGAGAGAGAGAGAGAGAGAGAGAGAGAGAGAGAGAGAGAGAGAGAGAGAGAGAGAGAGAGAGAGAGAGAGAGAGAGAGAGAGAGAGAGAGAGAGAGAGAGAGAGAGAGTAATCATACCTAGAAAGTGTAATTTTGAGCCTCCTTTTTTTGTAAAAATTTGTTTAAATAAAAAAAAAGAGAATTACATAGAATTACATAGAAAATAAGACCTCACAGACCCCATGGTCCAGACTAGGTGGTCTGTCCTTAAACCTAAGTGATTTTACATTAATCAGATGGCTCCAAAACGTTGCATTTCTACTCTAGTTGATATTAAGTTGAAGGAAGTGACGGTCGAGCTTTTTTTTGAAGGAGTCAATCGTGTTACACTGGACCACTGATGGTGGGAGCTGATTCCATTTTCGCACTACAACGTTGGTAAAGAAAAATTTGGTGCAGTCTGAATTTACTTGTCTACATCTGAGTTTTATGCCATTGTTCCTCGTTCGCAAAGTGTCATCGATCATAAACAATGTTGATTTGCCTACATTCGTGAAACCATTAAGTATTTTAAAACATTCGATCAGTTTTCCTCGGAGGCGACGTTTCTCAAGAGAGAACATGTTAAGGGTGGAGAGAGAGAGAGAGAGAGAGAGAGAGAGAGAGAGAGAGAGAGAGAGAGAGAGAGAGAGAGAGAGAGAGAGAGAGAGAGAGAGAGAGAGAGAGAGAGAGAGAGAGAGAGAGAGAGAGAGAGAGAGAGAGAGAAAACGAGCGAGCGAGCAAGAGAGAGAGAGAGAGAGAGAGAGAGAGAGAGAGAGAGAGAGAGAGAGAGAGAGAGAGAGAGAGAGAGAGAGGCGGTGGTCACCCTCCCAGCACTTGGTATGGAGCCAGGGAACAGTGTAAGGGGAGGCAGAGGCAACATTGTCTCAGGTTCCTCCTCGGCCTGCACGTGAGGGGAGGGATGAGGGAGGTTCATGGACAGGAAGGGGGAGGGAGGAGAGATGGTGATGATGGGAAGAGGGGAGAGAGGAGGTGATAAGGAGAGAGGGAGGAGGAAGAGGGCAGACTGGGAGGTGGAGGGGTGGTGATGCTGGTGACGAGACGCAGGGGAGGAAGAGAGAAGTTGGAAGGAGTTAGGGAGGGGGACGGGAGAGGGAAGGGGAAGGAGATGGAGGGGAAATATAGATGAAAAGAAGAGAAGGGAGGAGGGGGGATGTAAGCTGTGTATTACTGTGATGGAAGGGAAGGGGAGAGAGAGAGAGGGGGGGAGAGTGCTTGGGAGAGAGGGAGGAAAAGAGAGAAGGTGAGAAAGAGATGGAGAGGGAGATGTGAAGGGAGGAGGATAGGGAGAGAGGGGTGGAGGCATAAATGAGGTGGAAGAGAGAGAAGGAGAGAGATAAAGAAAAGGAGGAGGATGTATAGATGAAATGAAGGGTAAAAAGAAGGGGGTTATAAGTATGGGTGGGATGAGCAGGAAGAGGAGAGGAAATGAAGAAGACAAGAGAAGTAGCGGGGGAGAAAAGGAGCGTGATACGAAATTGGAAGAAGATAAATTTGAAAAGAAAGGAGAGGAGGGAGGAGATATAAGCATACTAGTGATGGGAGGGAAGGGAAAAGAGGAAGGAAGGGAAGGGAAAGGTAAGGAAGGGAAAGAGGAGGTATATGTCGTTAGAGAGGAGGAAAGAAGTGCATGGATGGAAGAGTCAAGAAGAGGAGAGAAAGAGAGGAAGAAGGGAAGGGGTAGAGGGAGAAAGATGGGGAGGTAGAGTTAGTAAAAGAGGGAGAAGGGAAAGAAGGAAGAAAGAGATGAAGACAAAGGAAAGGAATGGAAGGAGAGGGACGAAGGAAAGAGAAGGGATGGATAGAGAAAGAGGAAGAACCACAGTAACAGAGGGAAGGAAGGAAGGAGGAAGAGAAAGACGAAATACGATTGGGAAGGCAGAAAAGGAGAGGAGGAGTAGAGGAGATATAGATAGAAGGGGAGGAATATTTGAGGAGGAGAGGTAAAGAAGGAAGAGGAAGAGGGGAAATAAAGAAGAGTAACAATGGGAGAAGTAGAAGAGAAAGATGGGGAGGGAAGGGAAGGGAAGGTGAGGGAAATGCCGGATAAAGATGAAGAAGGGAATGGAGAATGAAGAAAGGGGTGAAGGGGAGAAGTGAAGAAAGGAAGGGGTGAGAAGAGGAATGAGGTGCTAAAGAGGGAAGTGGAGGGAGAGAGAGAGAGAGAGAGAGAGGAGAGAGGGGAGCAATGGACTGAAAGAATCTCTCTCTCTCTCTCTCTCTCTCTCGTAAAAGATTAAATGCGTTTCTTCTGGATAACATGAAAATAAACCTCCAACTTTAGAGAAACGGGAACGGAATTAGAGAGAAAAGAATATAAATTTACTTGGACGATTCTTGGATGCCGTGCGTGTGTGTGTGTGTGTGTGTGTGTGTGTGTGTGTGTGTGTGTTACTTGAGTAGCACGCTTCCTTCTCTTAAAAATAAGTAAAGGATGGAAAGAAGTGAAATAACATAACGAGAAGTAAAAGAAGGAAGAAAGAGAAAGGAAGAAAAAGGAAGGAAGAAAGAGAGAAAGGAAGAAAAATGAATGGACAGAGAGAAAGGAAGAAAAAGGAAGGAATAAAGAGAAAGAATGAGAGAAAAAGGAAGGAGGAAAGAGAAAGAAAGGAAGAAAAGGAAAGAAGAAAGAGAAAGAAAGGAAGCAAGAGGAGGGTAGAAAGAGAAATAAAGGAAGACAAACGAAGGAATAAAGAGAAAAAAAGAGATAAAAAGGAAGGAGGAAAGAGAAAGAAAGGAAGAAAAGGAAAGAAGAAAGAGAAAGAAAGGAAGAAAAAGGAAGGAAAAAGAGAAAGAAAGAAAGAAAAAAAGGAGGAATAACAGAAGGAAGCATAAATAACACGACCAAAAGTATAAGAAGGAAGTAAAGGAGAAAGGAAATGAGGAAAATGAAGGAACAGAAAAGGAAGAAAAGGAGTAATAACACAAGGAAGCATAAATAACAGAACCAGAGGTAAGAGAGGAAGAAAAAGAAAGGAAGGAAGAGAAAGAAGGACATAAAGGAAAGGAGGGAAAATAAAGAAGGAAAGGAGCAATAAGAGGAGGGAGCTTAAAAAAAATTGGTCGAGGTAAAAGGAAAAAAGAAAAAAAGAAAGGAAGAAAGAAAAGGGAAGGAAAACAAAGAGAAAATAAGAGAAAGGTAGTAAAATAAAGGAGGAAAAAGAGAAATGATAGGATGGAAGCATAAATAACAGAGCAAGAAGTAGAGGGGAGGAAGATTAAATACCAGGATCAAAAGTAAAAGAAAGGAAGGAAGAGAAAGAAGGAAATAAAGGAGGGAAAATAAAGGAGGAAAAGGAGTAATAAGAGGAGGGGGTCCGAGCCTTAGTCTCTCGAGGTCGGGAAAGAAAAATAAAAGGAGACACGAAATCTTAAAACTTTGTGTGTGTTTTCTGATACTCTGCTTGTGTATGAGAGAGAGAGAGAGAGAGAGAGAGAGAGAGAGAGAGAGAGAGAGAGAGAGAGAGAGAGAGAGAGAGAGAGAGAGAGAGAGAGAGAGAGAGAGAGAGAGAGAGAGAGAGAGAGAGAGAGAGAGAGAGAGAGAGAAACACTCGGACTCTCACTATGGCTCTGTTTTTGTGTGTGTGTGTGTGTGTGTGTGTGTGTGTGTGTGTGTGTGTGTGTGTGTTTGAGTGGGGAAACAGCTGGCATGGTGTCAAGAGGTGGTTGAGGAGGAGGAGGAGGAGGAGGAGGAGGAGGAGGAGGAGGAGGAGGTGGTGGTGGTGGTGACGGCACTATCAAGACGTTGACCTCACACACACACACACACACACACACACACACACACACACACACACACACACACGCACACACACACACACACACAGAGAAGCAATAATGTCAATTTTAGCATCACCGCGACACACCATCACCACCACCACTGCCGCCCATCAACACCTTCAGCGAGGAGACAGAGCAAGAGAGAGAGAGAGAGAGAGAGAGAGAGAGAGAGAGAGAGAGAGAGAGAGAGAGAGAGAGAGAGTCTAACATCCCCTGTAACACTTTCATAACACGAATGTCTCTACTAGTAACTCGCAGCTTTTACTCTCAATTTAATATCGACATAAAAGATAATTCACACCTCACATCACCTGTAACACTATTTAATCACTTAATATCACGTATATAACAATTTTCCTTCATTGAATAAGCCTTTAATAGTTGTTACACTAATTCATTTTTTTCATTTATATCCACTTAAGAGATCTACTTCATTAAAAGGATTACCAGACATAACCTTTGACAGCATTTAATCACATAATGACACACCTGTAAACGACTTGAATGCTCTCACTGGGCTTTATTATTTTTTTTTTTTTACCCTTGAGCTGCCTCCTTTACTGTAAGAACATCGTTATTCCACTTACATCAACCTCAGAGTCACTTGCAGAACTACTTTCTCTCTCTCTCGTACGCCACCTGGACCAGCCTAGCATCTACCTGTCTCATTCAGTGTTGCCAGGTGCTCTCAGGTGCTATTCACACCCTTCGCAGACAGGTAAAAAAGAAAAAAAATTACTTACGATGGAAAATAGAAAGTTGGTTGAGAACTAATATTTGAGTGCCAATGACCAACTCTCTCTCTCTCTCTCTCTCTCTCTCTATCATCTCTTTTCTGTCCTTTATCCTCTATCTCCTTTCTGATCTTCCTTCCTTTCTTTCCTTTCTCTCTCTCTGTCTCTCTCTCCAATCAATGCACCTGGTCCATACTAATCACCTCAGTATAATTAATTACCTGGGGCAAGATTGCCATTGCACTTCTCTCTGTTGTTAATAAGCCTTGCCTCCTTTTTTGCCATCTTTGTTGTCTTTAATTCGTTCTTTGTTATGTCATTTTTTTACCTTCGCTTCTGTTCTTGTTCTTCAAAGCTCTTGTGTAAGGTATTATTCGGCCGTGACCATCTGCTGGATCAGTGTTTTTTCTGCTTAATCATTGTTGCATACTGCCTTTGTTTATTTTTATTTTTTGTGCTGTCATTCACTTCTCTTCTTGGAGTTTATTTGTTTTGCATCATCAGTTTGCTTTGAATTTTATTGTTATTTACTTCCATTATTCATTACTTAGCTGTTTTACCTTTTCCAGCATTCTTATCATAATCATTATCATCCTTCCTAAAAGTCCATTCCTACGTCGGCACCTTCATACCTCTCGATCCATCTCTCATGTAATGTCTACTGTCTCTTATCAAGTATTTTTGTCTTCACACTTCCATGAAAGACAACTTGAACAAACTCCTTTTCACTTCGATTCACCTCCAAAATACTAGCTTGTAATGTCTACTGTTTTTCTTTATTAATGAAGTTTCGTTTTTCTCTTCACACTTCCATGACAAACAACTTGAATAAACTCCTTTATTTCTTGATCTATCTCTGAAATACTAGCTTGTAATGTCTAGTTTTTTTTATTATTAATGAAGTTTATTTTTTCTCTTCACACTTCCATGACAGACAACTTGAACAAACTCATTCCCTTCCTCTGTCGTTGGGTTTGTTTTCTTTTTTCTTCGTCTATCACATTTCCATCCTGCTCCGGCACCTTTACACTTCGATCCATGTCTAAAATATAAGCTTATAATGTCTACTGTCTATATTAATCAAGTATTTTTTCTTCACACTTCCATGACAGACAACTTGAACAAACTCATTCCCTTTCACTGTCGTTGGGTTTGTTTTCTTTTTTCTTCGTCTATCACATTTCCATCCTGCTTCGTCACCTTTACACTTCGACCCATGTCTAAACTACTGGCTTATAATGTCTACTGTCTATATTAATCAAGTATTTTTTCTACACACTTCCATGACAGACAACTCTAACAAACTCATTCCCTTTCACTGTCGCTGGGATAGTTTTCTTTTTATTTTCAGCTTGTCACATTCCATAACTGGCGTCTAGTAATGAGTCATTCCCTTTCTTTTCTGTCCGCGGTAAAGCGTTTCTCCTGAACATTACCCGCCGCCGTCCACTCTGTATTCAGTGTTACTCAGCAACTCTGGTATTAACGCCAACTCACTCACGCACCCGCTCACTTTCCCTGACTAAACACTGCAGCAGAAGAGAACTAATATCTTTACTTCAGTCTCACTCATCCGCTGAAACATATTTGCATAACACTGAATCAACCGTCATCTGTCTCCTCCACTTTCCTTTGGTAGAAATTGAAGTTTAGCATAATAGAAAACACAAAAATGAGATGAAAGAAAGACAGGAAGAGATAGTAAACATGTAAATGAAGCGAAGGAAAGAGAGAAAGGGAGAGAGAAAACACGTATATGAGATGAAGCAAAGGTAGAAAGGAAGAGACAGACAATACATAGATGATATAAAGTAGAAAAAGGGAGAGATAGAAAATATATAGATGATATGAAGGAAAGATAGGGAGAGATAGAAAACATATACTTGAGATGGAGGGAAGAAAGGGAGAGAAAAAAAAAATGAGATGAAGAGAAGAGAGGAAGAGATAAAAAAAACACATGAGACGAAGGAAACAAATAAAGGGAAAGATAAAGAACACACAAATGAGACAAATGAAAAAAAGAAAAGGAGAGGAAAGGATATACATGAGTAGGGAGAAAAAGGAAGAGGGAAGAGTCGATTCACAAATATTTCCACAACAACCTTATTCCTCAACTTTTATTAATATCTTTCCTCTACACTCTGACTCAACCATCATCTCCTTCGCTCGCTTTCCTTTGATAAAAACTGCGGCCGAATAGTAATTACTGGATTGGCGAGCGTTGAGGTTAATCGGCTTGATGTTAACGAAGGACAACGATGATTCTTGATACAGCTTTAAGTCAATTTGTTTTATGTGTGATACTGTTGGTGCTGTGGCCTGGAAAAGCAATATCTCTTCTCCCCTTATTACTCTTCTTTTCTCTCTTGTTTACATATGCTCTCTTCTCTTACTCTTTTTACCTGTTCTGCACTTTCTCCTGTTTTCTTTCGTTCTCTCTTAATCTTCTTTTCCGTCCTGGTATTTCTCCTCTAATCACCTTCTCTCCTTTTCTCTTATTCTTACTCTTTTCTGTTCTGCAATCACCTCCTATAACCAACGGATCTTCTCTCCTCTTCCTCTCCTCTTCTGAACTGTCCTCTCTCCTCTCACCGTATCATCTCCTCTCCTCTTCTCTTATGTACTGATATCTCTCCTCTAGTCATCTTCCCTGTTTTCTTTTATCCTCTCCTTCCTTATATCTCTCCTCTTCTCTCCCTTCAACTGTATCTTTTCTCCTCTCCTCTCGTGGTCTTTTCTCTCCTTTCATCATATCTATCCTCTCATATATCATCTCAATCATCTTCTGTCTCGCTCTTTTATCCTCTTATCTTCTCTCTTATCTTCGCTCTCTCTCTCACCAATCCTGTCATATGGTGATGCCTCATCCATTCGAAATCTGATCACTTCTGTCTGTCTGTCTGAATGTCCGTCTGTGTGTCTCCCTGTTATGTCAATGTCATCTCTCTCTCTCTCTTTGATTGCCTTTGTAACTTCAATGGGATTTTTATTACCGATGCTAATCATTTATTGCGAGCGTTCTTTGTTTTTTTTATTCGTAATTAATATTCTGAAATCAATCACCAGACATGCATTATTATTATTATTATTATTATTATTATTATTATTATTATTATTATTATTATTATCACTGAAATAATACAAACATTCTTCTGCCTTTTCCTCCTTCTCTTCATTTTAATCGTCCTCCTCCTCCTCCACTTCTTTCTTTTCCTACTATTACTCGTTCCTCTACTTTTACTCCTGTTCTTATTTATTCTCTACCTCCTGCTTCTCCTCCTCCTCCTCCTCCTCCGACTACTACTACTACTACTACTACTACCAATACTACAAGCTCCTACAACTCCTACTACTAACAGCCCTCCTCGCCTATTACTACTCCTACTCTTCTCCCACCACTACTCCTATTAGCCTACTGCTCTTCCTCCCTCTACTATCACCCCTACTACCCCTACGAGCACTACGCCATTCCTATACCCTGTCTAATCATAACGCCACTCCTCGCCTCGGCAGCTTCCGCGCGGCAGCTCTCCCCCTTGATGAGAGTAACGCCTCCACTGATAAGACGCTTCCTGCTAGATAACGCGCTTACTCGGCTCTGATAAGGATTAACACACTCACAATGCACACAGGAGGAGGAGGACGGGGGGGGAAGGTAGCGGAGCGAGATTAGGAGGAGGAGGAGGAGGAGGAGGAGGGACATGGGGATCGAAAAGAGATGAAAAATATGCAGCAAATGAAGAAAAAGAAAATATAAAACATAAGGATGAAAAAATGTATAAGAATAGTATTTGAGTGCAGTGAAAATCCTACACACACACACACACACACACACACACAACAAACAAACGATACATCATTTTCATTCAGACAAAGCATTCTATTCAGCTGATCAATACAGAAAGACCTTAGCCGTGTGACAGGAGCCATTTCACCAACAGCTCTGCCCATCCCACCACCACTGCCACTGCCACCATTAATACCACCATTGTCACGCCGTTACGACTGCACCACCATGACCATTACCATCACCATTAATAGACGAACAACACAGGCAAAAAATAACAATAAATAACATAAACAGTTTCCATCACTCTTTAAACACACACACACACACACACACACACACAAACACACACACACACACACACACACAATGAAATCGAGAGAGAGAGAGAGAGAGAGAGAGAGAGAGAGAGAGAGAGAGAGAGAGAGAGAGAGAGAGAGAGAGAGAGAGAGAGAGAGAGAGAGAGAGAGAGAGAGAGAGAGAGAGAGAGAGAGAGAGAACATTGTCGGTAATGAGCTGCTTTTGTAAACATTTTATTGCTTTGGTGTAACGTTTGGGAGGATGTAATTGTGTATGGTGTGTGTGTGTGTGTGTGTGTGTGTGTGTGTGTGTGTGTGTGTGTGTGTACCTAATTTATCGAAGTCAATGTGTGTCTGTCTTCCCACGACACACACACACACACAAGAATCTCCTAAATAAATATACTTGAAGAGCTAGAACAACCTACTGTCTGTCTCTCTCTCTCTCCCAGATGATAAAGAATGATAAACAGTCAGACTTTAATCCTTTGTAAAGTCTGGCAAGGAGAGAGAGAGAGAGAGAGAGAGAGAGAGAGAGAGAGAGAGAGAGAGAGAGAGAGAGAGAGAGAGAGAGAGAGAGAGATAAAAAGATCGAGTTAAGTAGGAAACGGACAAGGAAATTAAACGCACAGAGAAAGAACTGGGAAGAAAAAATGAGAAGAAGAAAAAAAAAAAGCCGAAATCCTTCCTTTCTACCGACGGCTTCTTCCTCAGGCTTTTTCTTCTCTCCCTCTCTTTCCTCCTTTCGTCTTCCTTTCCTCCCTAAATCCCTCCTTCTTAATCCTCTTGGGCAAAACGGAAATAAATCAATTGTACACACACACACACACACACACACACACACACACACACACACACACACACACACAGGCCGTTTATGTTAGAAGGAAAAATAAATAACTCGGCTCAGAAAACTTGACTGAATGTATAATTAGTCACCGTGATATGAGATTGAAGAACAAATTACTGTTGACAAAAATAAAGAAAAAACCAGGAAAATACAGAAGAGATAAAAAGGAAAAATGGAAGTTATTGGAGAAAAGGAGATAAAAGAAAAAGTGAAAAAAGAAAGTAAGCCAAGCGAAGAGCATAATCAGAGGAGGAAGAGAATAGAGGTAAAGAAAAAAAAAAGAGTAAATAAAATGTATAGAAAATAAATACTGGAGGATGAAAATGGAGAAAAAAGGCAAAGTAAAAGCAAAATATGAGACAAAAGGAAAAAGAGAAGACAAAAAAGGGTTAAGGGGAAAAAAGTAGATGAAAATGGAAAAAACGAGATAACGAAAGAACTAGAAAAAGAAAGAAAAAAGAAAACAGAGGGTGTAGAAGTGGAGGAAGAAAGAAAAAAGAAGAAAGAGAAGAAGAATAAGAAGAAAACCGAGTAAATCAAGGGGAAAAAGAGGAGGAAGTGATAATGGTGTCCAAATCGCAGAGGGACCCAACAAGAGGCAAGAGGAAGAGAACAAATGAGCTCTGTCTTCACCGCCATCATCACCATCAACCACAGCCTACCCCCACCCACAATAACACACACACACATTCTCCCCTTTCCAAGCACCCATTATCAGCGCCATCCTGTCCCTGTATCATCACCATTGTCACACCATTACGCCAACACCACCACCACCACCAGCAACACTACCACCACCATTACAAGAACAATGAGATAGAACACACACCACCATCTCTTCCATACACCATTGCTATCACCATACCCTCAACGCCACCTTTCACCAAACACTACCAACAGACTCCACCACCATCACCATCACCACCATTATCACCAGGCAATCCAGTCCCCCAACACACAGCACGGCCTATCTACATCCCATTACCATAAAGCAATAAACCATAACGCATCAACACACCATCATCACCGCCATCAACACTGTCACCGCCATCATCACCAGTATTGCAGTTAATACGCCAGGAACACTATCATTGGCAAATACTACTACTACTACTACTACTACTACTACTACTACTACTACTACTACTACTACTACTACTACTACTACTACTGCTGCTGCTACTACTACTATTACTCTACTACTACTACTACTACTACTACTACTACTACTACTACTATCACCACACCAGCACATGACCACTACCACCATCACCGCCGTCAAAAACATATCACACAAAAACCATCTGAATCATCACCACCACCACTACCCCCCCACCACCACCACTACCCCCCCCCCACCACCCCCACCACACCACTGCTATCACTGTCACTCACTCCCCACTGGAAGAGCCAATCACCTCTCTGTTCGCCTCTTATATCGGACGATAAGAAGTCAGGCAATTTGCAGGGTGGTGGTGGTGGTTGTTGTGGTGGTGGTGGTGGTGGTGGTTGTGATGATGAGCAAGGGAGAAGGGTGAACTTTTTATGAAAAGGGTGGAGAGAGAGAGAGAGAGAGAGA